>NC_086290.1:607500-832500 GCF_963924245.1 Chroicocephalus ridibundus | reverse complement strand
GATAACCAACTAGGAAATAAGAAACCCCGAATAATCCTGGCAGCAAACATCCATGGCTCATCCGAGGGCTCAGACTCTCTTAGCTTGCTTAGCTGCTTATTTTTTCCTTCCACTTTCCTTCCCTCCTGTCCCCTGGGGCTCCCGGCGTGGTCAGTCGTGGGGGGGAGCTGGGGATGTCCCTTCGGCCCCGAGGAAAACCCGGGTCTGTGCCGAGCTGTGGCAGCGGGGCTGGCACCTCCGGGCTGGAACGGAGCCGTGTGTCCCCATGGCCTGGGAGGCTGCCACGTCCACACCAGGGCACCGGCACAAAGGATGCTTTGCACGGGCTTTGCAGCCCGGCCAGGTACGAGCAGGAGTGGATTTCTTCACAAATCAGACCCGCTGCCTTCCCCCAGTGTGAAGGCAGAGCCAAGGCCACTTTGGGATACTGGGAGGGGGGTGGGCGCGTGGGGAGCTCAGGGGACCCCAGCCGTCGCTCTGCCCAGGGAAGGCTGCGGTGCAGACCCTGCCCGGTGCCCGCCGTGGCCGCCGGAGATCAGCGCTCGGTGCGGCGTCCTCCCGCAGGGCGCATCTCCTCACGGACCGGCAGCTGCTCCCTGCGCCAGCTTCGCTTCCCCAGTGGTTTTAAGGTGCAGCCCCGTGTTGAGTCTCTTGCGTTAATCTGTTCTTAACGGCATTGCACACGCTGGATTTCATTAAGTGCCTTCCCTTTATCTCCGTGCTCGCGCCAGCGCTGCTGGGGCTGAGGAACTTGTCGCTGATTTCAGCGGGAAGCGCCTGGTCTCTCCGTGTGAAGCACAGCCCATTTTCCTGCGGCTATTGGGAGTGAAAATGAAGGCACAGGCTCTCTCTTACCACCGTCCTTGGCATTTCCAGAGCCGGGCTGGGCTCAGCAGCGAGCTCGGCACCGGGGGGGATCCTCGGGGTGCAGGGGGGAGCAGAGGATGCTGAGGGTTACGGGGGGTGCGGTGGCCGGGGGGACACAGGGGAGCTGCGTGCTGCTCGGCTGCAGCCCCCGCAGCCCACCCTCTCCCCACCCTTGCTCCGCAGCCCCAGCTCCGCACCGCGTCCAGCCCCACGCCGGGACCCCCGGGGGCCCCGCAGCCGAGTTCTGCACGGGGGCAAGCAAGGGGCTCGTGCAGGGCTGCGACCTTCCTGCCACGCGTGTCCATGGAGGAAATAACAAGGGGATAATGTAATTTGCTTAAATATCACATGGTGGGGTTAGAACACAAAAAAACTATGTCATCTTTTAGTGCACCTTCTGAGGCTTTTAATTTCCCCGGCTGGTTTCGGTAATGTGCACAAGGCAATTACACCACAGTCAGAAATTAAGGGGATGTAGGAAATAAAGCGGTATGCGCCGTTTGAGGAGACCCGGGCAAAGCTGGGGCTGGAGACCAGCTGGGCAGGCACAGGGGCAGGAACGTCCCCGCTGCTGTCCCTGGAAGCGCTCAGCCCAGGAGTTAAACACGATGGGCACTCAGCGTTCCTCTGCAGGAGTGAAACAAATACAGTTTTAATACTTCCTACTTGAAGTTAAAGATGTCCCTGCTTACTGCAGGGGGGCTGGACTAGGTGACCTTTAAAGGTCCCCTCCAAGCCAACACATTCTGTGATTCTGTGAGGTCTGAATCCACGTTACATTCAGATCGAGCCCTTCAGACCGAGTGAAACTGCAGGCTCAGACGGTGCATACTGTTTGTCTACAAATAATTTTCTCGCTTGCATGCATGAAGCACACCTTCTAGTGGCTGATGGCACCAAGAAGGCTTCAGGCAGTCACTGCTCCCCTTCCTAAATTAAAATAAATACCTCTCCGAGTCCCCAGGCAGCACTGATCGCTGAGGAGCGATGGCCAGCCAGGTGTGCGGAGCTGGGGCCGCCCGTCCCGCTGCAGAGCGCCGGGGAAATGCCCCGTCCCGCTCCCATGGGAGCGCCAGGACCGTCAGTAGGGCCCAGGGCACACGGAGCGGGAGGGCAGGAGAAAGCAAAGAGGGTCGGTGCCCGAAGCTGCCCGCGCGGTGACTGCCTGCCTGCCCAGCAGCCTGTGCCCCAGATCCCGGGGGGATGCTCTGCCTCCAGCGCCGGGTCCAAACCTGTGGAGCCAGAGGGACGAGGTGGGGTGCGGAGTTGGGGGCTCCGTTTTGGAGCACCCCCCTGCCATGGCGGCTTTACCCTGCCGCGTCCCTGCAGCAGGGCAGGGTGCTTACCCGTGGGGTTTGCCCCCGCCGAGGACGTGCACAGCTGCCGAGAGCACGAGCATCATCCGAGCGCTGTGTTTTCATTCCTCTGGGGACACGCAGGCCGCAGCGCCTTCACACGGGCTGCCCTGACCAAACCTGCGTGCGCACAGATAAGTGCTGCGAAGCCTACGAAGAAAGAATGCAGTTTTATACTAATTCCCTTAATTTATTCACATCAAATGTCAGTGCAGTGTCATATAAAAATCTTTAATGATTTTAAAACAAATGGTCCCTGAGGCAGGAAAATAGTTATAGTGCCATTTCTAAAATTAATTTAATTCCTGTGGAATAGAAATAAAAAAAAAAAAAAAGTGCCTGCTCAGTTGCATATGCATTACTAATAGTATTAGAATGTATCTGAAGAGTCTTTTCAGCTGAAATCGCAGAGGATTTCCTCGCCTTTCTGCCAACTCTCTCGACACGGGGCTGCCGGGAGCAGCTCTCTTGGCTCCCTGCGCCCCGGAACGCACTCTGAGGGCAGCCCTCGCTGCGCCCCGTGCCACACGCAGCACCCACATTAATTAGTACCTGTTATGTGCTTTACACAGTAGCAGAACCTATTTTTATTATATTTCTCCGTGACTCATAATAGCGTATCTTCTCTGCCATATGCGCACAAGCCCAGGACAGCATCGCACTGATATTCTGGGCCTGGAATCCTTCCTCTCGCAAGCTCACGGGAAGATCGCACACGGTCCCGCTCTGCTGCCCGCCGCCCCGCTCAGATGCTGTGGTACCTACTCGCCATATGGCACCTTGGTTTCACGCTGGGACGCTGCTGGCAGCGGCTCCGGTGGGCAGCCAGCGCCGTCTTCGTGCCACCGGTTCCCCCGGTCCTTCTGGCAGGGGGGGCCACGCTGCCATCGGCTCCGCCGCGGCTCCGGGAGCAATGTGCCAAGCTCAGGCAGATGGGGAAGCGGCAGGAGCATCGCTGTGGCTGGTGCTGGGATGCTGCAGGTCTGCCCGGACCCGGGGGCTGGGGACACGGTGAGAGCCCGACCGGCAACGAGCAGCACGAAGGTCTCAGCCCCTTCGCATCAGGGACATGCGCTTCCAGCAGGAACCAGGGCAAGGGAGCAAAGACGAGCTTAAGCGAATGTTGTTAAAATTAGGCTCAGCCCAAGGAATCGGCAGCAAAAGCCTCAGCTGGAGCTGCCACAGAGCGGAGGCTTGGCTGGCTTTTGCGTGACATCTCCACCCGAGCAGCTGGGACCTCTGGGGACACAAGCAATAAATTCAGCGTCAGCACCAAACGTTCGGGTCGGTCACCACCCCCCCAACCCACGAGTTTATCTCAGAAATCAAGCACTTTTATTTTAAAAATGATACCATGATATTGATTTTTAGATCACTCGTGTACCTCTCCAAGTCTGAATTTGTCACCAGACCTCCTGAGCGCCCTGAATGAGATGAATTTGGAGCTCATAATCCTTCATGCTGCCTATTTGTACAAACTTCCTTGTCTCTCCCCACACTTCCAGAGCCTGACTAATGATTTTTCCCCTTCCCCCAGCCCTCAAATTAGTTACACGCACCTTGGTGGTCCCCCACCAAAGGCAAAATAACTCTGATATTTCCAAAGTTTAAAGTGTTTGACTTTGCAACCTAAAAGGACTAATCTTCTGGCTTTTTTAACAAAAACATCATTTATCCTCTGCAGCTCAGCCCCTTTAAAGTCAGAAGTTGCCACTGTGGGAGCTGTTGGTTTCCTCCATGGCTCCCGCTGGTTCTCCGCGAAGGGCTAACAGGAAAGCCAGGCAAAGGAAAAGTTCGTCTTGCCACATTTCTCCACAGAAGCCGAGAAGGGACAGCATCAGAAGGTGCTGCAGAAATTGGCAGCCCCTTCTCCGCTGGAGTTGTAGGGCAGCTCCGCGTGTGGGGCAGGGATCGCCCCCGCCGGCCCTCCCGGAGTGATGGAGCGATGGACATTGGGTTCCCACCAGAGAGAGGGACGTGGGCCCCTGCTGGAGTGGAAGGATGCGAGTCCCTGCCAGAGCGAGGGATGATTCTATGATTCTGTGTGGGACCCGGAAAGAGCAGAGGGACGTGGGTCCCCGCCGGAGTGGCACGGAAGGCCCTGCAGCAGCTGGGACACTGGTCTGCACCTTTCCGGCTGAAGTTGAGAAGGTATTTCCGTAGTTTACAGCCTAAGCAGAGAAGGCAGAGAAGAGCAGCAGCCAGCGGGGAGCCCTGCAACGAGAGGGGCTGTCGGGGGGCTGCTGGCGCACCCACCTCCCGCTTCCCTGGCTGCTGTCAGTCGGGATATGGGGACCGGGCTCTCAGCCTGAGGGGAGGCTGGTGTGTCAGGGAGCGCAAGGGCAAGAGTCGGCCATCGTAATTTGCAGCACCTTGAATGCAGAAATGTGTCCGCCGTTTGTAAAGCAGTTTTGCTGACAGGGTTTCTCGGTAATTCCGTGGAACCTGTAACCAAAGGCATCGCTGGGACGCTGCCGTCCGTAGCTGGGATGACAGGAACGTGCAGTGCTTCTTCAGGCACAGAACAGTGCCCTCCGCCATCCTTTTATCACCCCCAGGGCAGCGCTGGGAGGAGCACAAAGGTGGGAGAGTTCCTGAAAACTGCCCGTGTGGATAATTAAAATAAAACCCAAACACATGAAATTATGCTCGGTGACTCAGTCCACACACTCCCACTCTCCTCCCACACGCCTTCTGATGCTCAGGGAGGAATTAAGCGCTTATGGTTTTTTCATGCTTTGTACTTACGGCTTCACATTCCCTCTCCTTCTGCCCAGCCCAGGCCACCTCCAGCGTCGCCGGCGGCTTGGCAAACCTACAGGAGATGCCTTCAGCCATCCTGGCTGGGCTGGAACCCTTCTGGAGAGGAGTCAAGGCAGCGCAGCTGCACTTTTAACATAATTATTTTACATTACTTATGGTACTATTTAAAGTACCCAATGCGTATAGGCTTCTTTCAAAAATTGAGAGGTCATTTAACTACCCTGTGTTTAAAGGAAAACATTTCCAAAGGCATAAAAGTGAGCGAGGTGCCTAAATCACACACACTTTAATTAAGGAAGAGGTAAACAAATCTGTTTAAATACATATAAAAGATCTGCCATCAGCAATCCAGTGCCCCTATTTCCAGCGCTGCTGTGAAGCGAGCCAAACACCACGACTTTGAATTAGTGGCTGCGCTTAAGCCGAGGTGCCAGGTTCTAGTTATTAACAGACCCAATAGCATCCACATGACAGTAGATTACATTTCAAATGAAGATTTGACATGTTAATTTCAGCTGTGCCTTTAAATTTATTCAGTGGAAAATAGAGCAAATGTCCATCTCCAAATACATCGTTAAGCCCCATGTTCTTTGCCTGACTCCTCTTTCCTTTCAGTTCAAAAACTGAGCTAAAACGCAGGTGTGCTCCGAAAAGGCTCCAGCCCCAGCCGGCTGAATCGCTTGATTTCACGCGGGGCGGCCGCTTTGCCCGGCTCCTTTTCAACAGAAGCGGATTTCTGAGCTTCCCGGAGGCCTGGGGAGCGGGCAGGGGCGTTTGGCCAGGGCAGCGGAACGCGCGTGGTGGGTCTGCGTGACGCGGGCAGCCCCGGAGCCGGGAGCGTGTCTCCTGCCCGCCCTCACCGAGCTCACAGCCCCGAGCACCAGGGACCGCAACAGCACGGGTAACGCCTGCCCAAAGGGATTTTTAAGTCACTTACAGATCAAATCACCTTCAGTTCTTTGAGAAACCTTTCTGTGCAGGACGAGGCTTGCCAAGGGCCACATGGCTTAGAGCCACAAACTCTTCTGATCCTGGAACTCCATTGTGGCATCTGCTTATACTCCTCCTTGCAACAGGCCTTGTGCTCCGGGATCTTTTCAAGCATTTTAAAAACTTCTGTCCTCAGCGTCATCAGCTTCCTCCACACCGGCCGACCTCTGTAGGGTGGGAGTCATTCGTTGGATGTGAACTTCGGGAAGGTCTGAACAAACAGCAGAAACCCTCAGCGTCCCCGATGGAGGACTGAACACCGTTTCCAAAGCCACCGGTTCCGTCCACAGGATGTGCGATTCAGGACAATAACGGGGGGTAAGGCGTCAGGGTGCTGAGCGCTGGTGGTGCATTAGCTGGTGAGACATGGAGGGACAATGACAGGCTCTGACATTGCCTGTGCACAGAAATACGCTACTGCGGCTGCGCACACCCAGTCGCCCCCAGCTTTAGCGCTCAGATCTCTCTTGAAGGTAACTTTTGCAAAAACGGCCTGATCCACTTTAACCCAAGCACTGGAACGTGGCACCAGCCACCACCTGGGAGAGCCCATAAATCCTGCAGAGCCAGGGCCTTCATAAAATGCAAATTATATTAGATTAAACTTTTTATTATATAAAAAGTTATATTAAACCATTAGAAAAAATTTAAAGATGGCTAAACTTGGGATAAGTGAGAATAGGAAAGCAGTATTGTTCCCACTCTGTTTAACATTTTTGGACAGAGCAAGCCAAACCGTGGCAGCCGTCCCAGCCCACAGCTGGGTACAGCAGGCTCAGCTCCGGCACCACCCCACTGAAGCCCGGCGGGGCGGGCACGGGGACAGCTCGTGGTGGGGGTGCGGTGGCGAGGGGACACTCTTTTGGGGATTTTGGAGGGCCCGCGGGGTACCTGACGGGTCCTGGCGTCCCCAGGCTGGGTGAGTCCTCGTGTGCCCTGCCTCACAGGCTGAGAAGGGAGAGCAGCAGCCCCTGTGCCGGCACAGCACGGTGTGCCCCTGCAAACGGACCGGGCACGGGACTGCTCTGCTTAGGCCTTGGTGGTAAAACATGACGGAAACAGCTCACGTCAAGTGAAACAGGAAACAGCAGCACTTATACGTATTTTTTCCCCGACACTGGACACTTTTAAGATTCGGCTGGACAGGGTGCTGGGCCATCTTGTTGGGACCGTGCTTTTGCCAAGGAAGGTTGGACCATATGATCCTTGAGGTCCCTTCAACCTGGTGTTCTATGACTCTATGATATTTAAACCTGTCCTGCAGACAGCGGATAGGCAATTACACCTCAGCTACAAACCTTGCTGCTACAGCTAACAGAACATATGGAAATGTGTTTCGCTTCTGTATTTGCCAAGCACGGCTCACCATGGCTCAGTCACTGTGAAACCCCAACAGACCTTCCCACGAGGAACAGTCTGCGAGGACGTGAAATCGCTGTATTTGCTGTTTGTACCACCGCTTTTCCGGGTTGTGCCAGCGGGGGTGCGGTGCGGGGCTGCTGACGGAGCGGTGAGGAGCGGGGTGGGCGGGACGGTGCAGAGCGGGGCTGGGGACGGTGGGGAGCGGTGCGGGGCTGGGGCGGTGCGGGGCGGGCGAGCGATGGCGCGGGGCGGGGCTGGTGGTGGAGCGGCACGGAGCAGAGCGGTGCGGGGCTGGGGCGGTGCGGAGGGGGGCGAGCGATGGCGCGGGGCGGGGCTGGTGCGGGGCGATGCGGGGCGGAGTCGGTGATGCAGCGGGGCGGGGCGGGGCGGGGCGGGGCGGTGTCGGTGCGGGCGGCGGCGCGGTGCGGGGCTGGTGATGGAGCGGCATGGAGCGGAGCGGCGCGGAGCGGAGCGGCGCGGTGCGGATCGCGTCCCGCAGCCCCGCGGCCGCGGCCGGGGCTCGGTCGGTGGCGGCAGCTCGCGCTGCCCCCGCCCCGCGCCATCCCGCGGGCAAACGCTCCCCCCGACGGCGCCCGCTCCCCGGACCCCCCTCCCGCCCCCGGCCCTGCGGGGGCCCCGCGGCCGCCAGGCCCCCAGCCCCGCCAGGTCCTGCGGGGAGACCGGGAGGCGCGTCCCGGCGCCGCAAGAGAAACGGCGTTTGCAGCCCCGCGTCAGGGCCGTGGTGCTCCCCCCCCCCCGGGGATGCCCACGGGGAGCCCGGGGGCGCGGGGGGGTTTGCTTCAGTTGCTCTACATCTGCAGTTGTTTTTTCCTCCACGCAACGGAGGGAGGCAACCCGCCCCCACGCCCCGCTGCCTCCCCGCACCACCCAAACCCATCCTCCTGCCCTGTATCACATCCATGACCTTAAGGTCCCTCCCAACCTCGACGATTGTATGATTCTACGGAGAGCCCTCAGTGCCCTGACGAGCCTCGCTGGGAGGGATCAGCTGCTCAGTTTATCATCACCGCTGCCATGAAGAACAACTTTAAAATCTCAGTGCCTGGTTGTTTGCTCCTTCCTTCCCACGCAGCAGGGCCAGCAGCAAAGGCCTGGTGTGCCTGCTCCTTCCTGCGGTGTGTGATGGGGACGCTCGGGACTGGATTTTGGGTACACCAGGAACAAGACCAGGAATTCATCTTTAAAATAACCCATGGGCTTCTGAAATTGCTTAGGAAACCATTTTGACTGGCAGGCTCAAAGAGAGTACATTACGTATTACTGATTACTTTCCCTGGCTTGCAATAGATTACTGATTATTTTTACTTTCTTATGCATCATGCATGCGAATTGCTCAGCGAGACAATGACAGACTGCCTTATGGCGATCACGCAGACTGTCTTTACATGACATATCGTCCCATGGCCATCAAAGTACCAAAACATCGTCACTCATTCTCAGGACAGGGCTGTCAAGCACAGCGACCGCCTGGGTACCCTGGATTCCAGGGGAGGGTTTTTTTAGATTAATCCATTTCTGTGATCACTCATGTTAAAATATTATATAAGGAATATACACTTGCTGCTATCAGTTTCTTTACCAATGATAAAACCAGTGTTTTTTGAATATCAAAGTATTGCGTGAGCAATGGAGGGTACACAGCACACCCTGCCTGGTGCCTTCCAGGAGGGACGGAGCAGGTAACGCCAGAGGAAGGGTTCGGGGAGGAGCGGGGGGCCAGGCACCGCAGCACCCTGGGTATGCGGGCAGAGGCTCCTGCCCTCCCGCAGCACGGCATCTCCTGCGGGGGGAGGATGCTCAGGGTGCCGGCAGCTGCACTATCTGTGCGGGGATTGAGTGCATCAAACTCGGGGGGGGTCAAACATCTGCTCACCACCAGAGAGAGGGAAGTACTGAGGGAAAAACATCCAAGCCCAATCGTTCTGGGTGTGTTAACTAACCCTTCTGAACTCCCTGCTAGTTTTGATTCCTGCCAAAGTGGAGTCAAAGGGGTGAACAAGATCAGCGACCAAAACATTTCAAGAGCATTTCCAGAAATAGGTACGGTAAGAAGTTTACAAATTCCTAACTCTTCCCTTTGCACTGGGAGAGCGATGCTGAGCAGAGCACGGGAGGAACCAGCCTGAGGCACCAACCTGCTTCACTCCTGTGACACGGGAGCGGGGACCAAACACGCACCCGCCTGCTGACGACGTCCCTCTTTTCTTTAAGGAATGTGCTCAGAAGCCAATACAAGAAGTGATTCATTTTAATACGCTTACCCAGCAGCTTTAGTCCCCAAACAGTAAAGCATTATCCCTCAAAGAGAGATGAAGGAGTAAGCTGGGACGCAGAAGGGAGGCCTTTATCTTTGATTTTATGTTGATAAAGATAAGCAACGGTACAAGCTTATTTTACCAGAGCTCTGGTGACTGGCTGCACATACTCAGGGAGCAACCAGGGCTTTCCTCCCCCCTGCCAAGGCTCTCCGCATCCCATCAGGTGTGCCCAGGGAAGGAGCCTGGGCAGGGTGGGGGGCGCCTGGGCAGCCCCAAAACCACGTTGGGAGACATTTGTCTCAATTCCCACTGGCCACACAGGCCAGCCGTGTCCCGGTCCCCTCGTATTTGCTGTCATTAACCTGTGTGTGCCCAGTCCTGCTCGTGCAAATATTAGAGGAAAGGTGCCTTTGGTGCCGGTGCCCGCTGCCAGCGGCAAACAAAGGCGCACGTGGTGGCACACCTGGACCTCGTTCTGTAGAACCAGCACTTGCGACAGCTCTATGAACGGTTTTAGCCTTGCAGGCAGGAGACAGAGAGAATAATGTACAGCTGAGGTGAGCTGTCAAGTACCTCAAATATTAAATAATTATATTCAACAGGCTTCGAACCCCCTGCCCCGTGAGCTGAGCACAGGCAGAAGGATGTATTTACAAAAATCTGGATCCCTCCATGCATTAATCAGGCTGAGGATGAAAGGTTGAACTCTCCCGCTAATGCATTCATGGCGGGGCCGCTATCCTCGGCGCACAGGGGAAGCAGCGGGTGGGGGTCTTCCCCAACGGCTGGGCTGGGGGCCCCGCAGACACCCCCCAGCAAGGATGGGGTCCCCACCCAATCCACAGCCACCCCCCCGCAGGGCTGGGTTCCCCCCTCTGCAGCCATCGCCCCCAGTAGGTATGGGGTCCCCCACAACCCACAGCCACCCCCCAGCAGGGCTGGGGTCCCCCCTCTCCACAAAAATCTCAAAAGTCTCAAAATCCTGTGCAGAAGGTGACTTTCCCCTCCTTGGAAGCTGTGCTGGGCAGGAGGAGGCAAGGCTAGCCGGGCATTGCAAAAGCCGCCTTCCCTTCTCCGCAGCGTTTCTGCTTCCCACCACATGGATCTCCTCCCCGCCGCAGAGCAGCCGGTTGGAAAGCTGGACTCTTTCCTTCTGAAACTCAGAACCCCCAGATCACCCGCCAGTGCTGCCGCTGCCAACGCGCTCGCACTCGGGGAGCGCTGTCTGTTGCGGCTGGTCTTCTTCGGAGAGAGCCCCAGAGCACACGAACGGCCTCTGCCATCGCCGCTCGACACGGGGAGCATCGCTTGGCTTCTCCTGCAGGCACCTCCATCCCTTCCCGCACCCAGCCCGGTGCTGGCCTGGTGACCCACATGCCGGAGGAGCTGCCCACCCCAGACCTGTCCCTGCACAGTCCCGGGGACACGTACGTGCCTGAGCATGGCCAGCATGCCCAGGACAGGTGTGGGAAATGATGCTCTTCAGGGCCACGAGGAGGAGGAGGAGGAGGATGAGGAGGCCAACACGGGATGCAGGCGAGGTCCAAGGTTCAGCGGGAGGTGCAGGGATGGCACAGGGGGACTGGGACCAGTGGAGGATGCCCAGAGGGTCCCTGCGCCCTGCGGGGAGCCAGGGTGGTCCCCGCACCGTGGCAGCGGCTCCAAACACCCCAGCGCTGGGCCCACAACCTGACAAATTTAGTTTAACTATTTTGATGTAATAACGTAATTAGGTAAAAGGGTTCAGCAACCGATTGCGTTTCACTAATTTCAACCATCTGCTTCAACATTTGTTCTTATGTGTACCAGATTTCAGAGCGTCTTTGCTCTAATAGTAATTAATGAAACTGTTAATAAGCTACATATATCATATGATGCTGCAATAATTTATCAAAGGATAATGTTATGAGACAAATTATATATAACAATTACAGAAAACGGCTTACATTACTAAATGTTGCACACTGCTAACTAGTTTCTTTACTCTTCTCTTCTTAATGAATTCCCTAATTAATGTAATGCATACTTTATGCGTAATTTGAAATTTAAAAACGTCGCTGGGTCAGGTTTTAACCGTCCTCTTTTATATGCTGTCTGCTTCTACAAGACACATATTAGGAAAACATGACCCCTACGCAAATCGCCGAGCACCGGCTGCTGTTTCCATTCCCAGTTCCCAGTGAAGGCGCTTCGGCGTCCTCAGCCCCTCGTGTGTCACCGCGCACGGAACGGCCGCGTGTTTCACGAGAGCCACAGCGAATCTAGGTCACTATTTATAACAAAAAAATAAACATGAACGGCTATTCTAATCTTTTATTACGTAACCAGCTCCATTTTGGGGAAAGCTGCTCTCAATCATACTTCGTGCAAACAGCCGCCTAAAAATAGAGCTTTGCTGCCATCCTGCACCCAAAGCCACCCCACCCCCGGAATAAGGAGGTCAGCCTAAAAATCCGGAAAACTTTCAAAATAGAAATGTAAACTTTAGTTTCTTAATCTTCAGCTCTTTAAGGGCCCAACACACAATTGCCCGGTATTTCCCGGTTTTCTACGTCTACAGCTTTGCAGTTTTCCTGTGGAACACGACCTTAAGCTTTTCTTTCACAGCCAAGTTTCCCTTCTCGCCTGACGGTGTAATTGCTGCCTGTGGAGACTTCAAGAAAATCACCAAACACCCCGGCACTCCAGATGAACTACCAGGGAAATCTAAGTTCAGTGTTTCCTAAGTTTTTACTGGCAATTTCCATAGGAAGAGAACTAAGATATCCCACCGCGGAGACTCCAGTTAGTAAGGTAGGGAGCGGACCGTACACTGAAGAGTACCCTGTGTGCTCTACGATGGAGAAGTAATGAAGTAACCAAGTAACTAAGACAGAGCAGATCCTGCCTTGTGGCAAAAGGAAGAGCTTGATGGCTTTTTGCGCCACCTGCTTGCACTACTTCCTGCTATTTTCAGCCAAAAGGCCCTTGTATTCTGCATGGTAGGATCAACCACAGGTGTCTAATCTTGCCCTTTGTGGAGCACTGTGTTGTCTTCGACTCTGCACGGTCTCTTATGCTCCAGAGAAGAAATACGATTTATCGAGCCAGCCAGGCTTTAGCAAGAGATCATTCCTTCCCAACTTCTCTTTGGACGATATTTTTTTTACATCACTAAAATATTATACGGAGACCCAGAGTGACTTATGACAATGTTACCTCATCTTCTGGGACACTGCTGGCTGGAAAAAATGTTGAGGTTTCATCTTCAAGTTAGCTTGCTTCTGTGCTTTTCCATCTGACACTTCAGATTACTTTAATGATGGAGTAGCCTTGATTAAATTAATTCCCCCCTACAAAAGCAGCTGTCTTGTGTCAAGGAATCTGTTCAGCTATCTGGAACGTTTATACTTGCCAAGGAGCAGAGCCAAAGCACGGACTTAGCTGAGGGAATGCCTGACTGTACCGAAACAGCCATGACTTCGCCACCACTCGTCAGCACGAAGCCGAAGCTCGGAGGAACATCTCGGGTCTCTGCCCGCAGCCACGGCTGACAGGGGGTCCCACGGACCCAGCGCCCACAGCGCAGCCCTCGGGCGTGGTGGCCAAGTCCCCAAATGCGGGGACACCAGGGCCATGCCGGGACATCACGCCGGAGCAGGTCCTGAGCGCCCCTGCTGCGGGACGAGACGCTTGGGAAGGGCAAGGGAAAAAACAAAATAAAAATGAAAAACTGGTGCCAGCGAAGTCAATGAACTCAGTTCATGGTTTATCTTAATTTTTTATTTCTAACCCAAAGGTAGTATTTCACTTAAATCTAATCCTGACCCCAGTCTTACTCTCAAACAGCTACTCAGTTGTTTTCCCCTTTTAGCAGTCCTTTTGTAATCTAATCCTTCACTCCCTCTCGCTGAAGTCCTTCAGCATCCGCACACGCAAACGCTGCTGAAACCAGAACCGCCTGCCACGTCTGAGGGGAGTTTGCTTCACAAAGAAAAGCCTTGGAAAAACATCAGAATTGCCATTTCTTTTAAAAAGACATGTTTTCGATCTCACAATATAACCATAGGCTGGATTTTGAAATTACTATTTTTTAAAGTACGAATATGTAATCTTCTCCCCTCGTTTCTTGTCCTTTCAATGCTCACATGCACTGCAGTGGGCTGGAGTCCTATATTTAAAAAAATCTCTTGCTTTGTGATTTGGGACACTGTGCATTGCTTTTAAATTTATTACTACCAGAGTTTGAGAGCTGCAGAACACTGAGCAGCTCAGGCTTTTCCCTCTTTCACTTCAGTGCCCCAAATGTGAGTTTTCGCAACCGATGAGCGCACATCACGGCGGACCTTACAGCCCGTTAACCCGGCCGTGCCCACGGGTGTGACAGGTGCCACACCGACCGTGCAACACTGCACATGCCTTTGCACTGACGCTGCCACGCTGTCCTGCTCGTGGGCTGCACCGCGTTCCTTAAGGGGTAAAGCTGCTCGATGGGGACCCTGGCACGAGGAACCGAGTCTCCCCGGCAGGGCAGTGGGACAGTGCCGATGGTGACAGGGTCCCCGCTGTCTTCCTGGCAGCAGGGGGATGGCAGAGCCTCCCCAAGCCGTCGTTTTGCTCCATTGGTGCAATCCAGCCGTGGGGGCCATGTGTGACCCTCCACAGCACGTGGAGATCGCTGTGACCAACATGCCCAACGCAACCATGGCTGCAGGAACAGCTTCTCCTGATGATTCACCGGGTTTTACCCTTGCATAGCCTGCTACCCCGACACCTGGGGACACCAAGGGACATGGGGGGGATGCCGTGGGACAGAGCACCCAGCTGTTAACCTCTGCCCCGCTCTGTGAGACCCCCCTGCAGCGCTGCCTCCAGCTCTGGGGCACCAACAGCAGAAGGACACGGAGCTGTTGGAGCGGGGCCAGAGGAGGCCCCGGAGATGCTGGGAGGGCTGGAGCCCCTCTGCTGTGGGGACAGGCTGAGAGAGCTGGGGGGGTTCAGCCTGCAGAAGAGAAGGCTCTGGGGAGACCTTCCAGCCCCTTCCAGGCCCTCAAGGGGCTCCAGGAAAGCTGGGGAGGGACTCTGGAGCAGGGAGGGGAGCCATGGGACGAGGGGGAAGAGTTTTGCACTGACAGAGGGGAGATTTAGAGATCTGAGGAAGAACTTCTTGGCTGCGAGGGTGGTGAGACTGCACCTGGGGAGCTCTATGAAACCCGCACCCCATAGCTGGCTATAAAGTAAGTATTTTCACAAATTCGGACGCCAGCGTCTTCTAAAAGTGCACTTTCCCCAGGCATTAGAAGAGACCTCACTTGAAAAGTGAAACGACTGGAAGAGAAGCTAATGCCGGGTCGCTCACGCAGGACACCTGCGGGCCGCCCCCTCACAGACTGCAGGCCCCAGTCGCGGCTGGGGCGGGGCGGGGCGGGGCGGGGAGGGGGGTGTGAAAGCCGCCCCTCACCGGGCCGCCCGCCCCGGGACCCCCCCGGGACATCCCCCCCGAAATGCCCCACTTCAGCCTTCGGGGCCGGGCCGGGCCGGTCGGCCCCCGCCGGTGTTGGGTTACGGCGCGGGCGGCCGGCGCTGGGTGGGGCGGGAGGCGCACGGCCCGGCCCGGCCCCGTCCCGCCTCTCCGCTCCGCTCCCTGCGGGCACGGCCTGCGGCGGCCCGGCTGCCCCTCCGCCCGCCCGCGGGGATGAGCGGGCTGCGGCGGCTGTTCCGCGGCAGCGGGCGGGCGCTGGCGTTCGTCTTCGCCGCCTCCGTCGTCTGGCTGCTGCTCGACATGGCCGCGCTCCGCCTCTCCCTCGGCGACGCCGGCGGGCGGCTGCTGAGGGAGGCGGCGGGCGGCGGGCAGGGGCGGGCGGGGCGGCGCGGACCCCCGGCCCTCCCGGGCAGCCCCCGGCCCGGCCCCGCCGCATTGGGCCGCGCAGGGAGGGCGGCCGCCCGCCGGGAGCCCCCCGGCCCGCCGAGCCACCCGCCCGCCGCCGGGCGCCCCGCGGGCCCGCTGGGGGCTCGGCCGGCCCCGCCGCGCTGGGCTGTCGGGCGGAGGGGCGGTGCGGGGGCCGCAGCCCCCTCGAGGGCAGCGGAGGAGGTTGAGACGGAGCCCGCGGGACGCGGAGCCAGGCGGCGGGGGGCACGGCCACCGCCCCCCAGCGAGCCCCCAGCCCCGGGGGCTGCCCGCCCAGCGGGGGCCCGGGGGACGGTGACGGGGGCACCCCGACACGCCGGCACGGTGGGGAGAGCCAGCCTGGCACCCCCGGGGGCCCTGCCTGCGCCGGGGGAAACTCCAGTGGGAAAGAAAGAAACTTCCTCGGAAAATCACTTCGTGTTTATTAGCAAAGAGGGGACAAAACTCGCCAGCGCAGCAGCCCCCCAGCTTGGATCTGAGCCTGCAGGGAGCTCCACAAAGAGCCGAGGAAAGCGCAACGAGCAGCAGATCGCTAACGAAAATGGCAACGGTGCCCATGCCGCGAACGCCATCACCGGTGCCCATACTGCCAACGCCATTGACGGTGCCCGTACTGCCAATGCCATCACTGGGGCCACAGTGCTGGGTGGCCAGAGCCGGACGCTGGGTGCGACGCCGGGAGTGGGTCCCGGTGCGCCTGCCACCTTCGAGGACGGGCAGGAGCGGGCAGGTGGCAGCAGCCTGGGAACGCACAGGGTCTTGTCCCTGGATGCGACACTTGCCCCCCGAGACCCCCAAGCTCCTGGCCAGTTTGGGCACCCTGTTGCGGTCCCTGACGATAAACAAGAAGAAGCAAAAAGCAGATGGAAAGAAGGGAACTTTAATGTCTACCTCAGCGATTTGATCCCTGTGGACCGAGCCATCGTGGACACCAGGCCTGCTGGGTAAGACCTGCTTCCCCTGCACACGTACCTGTGCCGCGGCCGTGGGAACCTGCGGCTGGCTCCTGGGGAGGGCTGTGGGGCACGCCGTGGCCTTAGCTTCGTGTGTGCTAGCCGTCGGACGGCTCTGCCTTTCCAGGTAGGAGCAGCTTGATATTAATCGTAAAGCTGGGTAAAGTTTGCAGGTTGTCTTAACCCACTGAGCCCTGCTGTCCGAAGAGGCTGGGCCACGCAAGGCAGTTGATGGGGCTCAGGCCTGTTTGTGCCTGGTTTATCAGGGCACGCACCAGCTGGCAGTCAAGGCGATCTGGGGGACATCCTGGGAGCCATCCATTCTGCAGACTGGTGGCACCACTGCCCTCGAGTCCCGCGGTCGGTACCCACTCTGCGGAGGCAACTTGGGGGACCCGAACCTATGGGCACATGCAGGGAGGGATGCAGAGTTTTGGTTGGGAAAACTGTCATTCAGTTAAAGTTGTCCCCACAAAATGCGTGGCTGATTCTGCAAATCTCGGTGTTACAGTTCAGAAAAGGCACTCCCTCCCCAAAGTCCCTGTAGAAGAGCAAAGGGTGGAAGGCGGTGAGGGGAGCGCCCTGCTGAGGGAAGGGGTGCAGGGCTGGAGGGGCTCCCTCCCCGGGGCGGCTGCGCCTGGGCAGCGCAGGGAGGGTCCAGGGAAGGTGCCAGTTCAGGTGAACGGCAGGTTTGTCTTATACTTGGCTTTTCCTGCTGCAAACATCTCTCAGTCCCTTGGCAGGGAGAGACCTGCCCCATGCAGAGACCCTCCCATGTCCCTCTGCCTGCGCTCTCCGGGGACAGGTGCGGTGGGATGGAAGTTGTGCTGTGAGTTGTCCCCTGTCCCGTGGACGATGCGCAGACATTTCCATGGCACTGTTGGTGCTCACGGTGAGGCCCTGCATGGGAAGGAACAGGGCAGGGACAGAGGGATACAGTAGGACTGGTTTCGGCAGGCAGAAGGTGCCAGCTACGGAAGCTGCCTGTGCACAGAAAAGAGCTGTGGCGGCTCAAAGCCAGGACAGTGTTCGGTCTTTGACAGCGAAGCCCTGGAGCTGTGGAGCAGAAGCCACCTCCTAGGAGCGCCAGCAAGCACAGCTTGCCTGTCTGCTGTGACCGTGAGTGACGCACCTGCCCAGGAGGGAACAGCATTGCTGTCAGCGTCACAGGAAACACCTTGGCCAAACAGGGGCATGGCAGGAATCCAGCTGTAAGGGCCAGCTCACGGCAATGGCTGTTGGCAGCTCTCAGTGATCAAACAGCACGTTACTGTTGTGCTGGAGTCTTCCAGTCCCTCCCAGTTTAGACCTTTAGGACCCAGTTCCTCTTGTGATCCTTGCTGGAGTGCTGGACTAAAGCACTGAAATTTGTCCAACACTGAAACTTGTCACAGCCTTCAGTCTGCCTCCCCGTGTGCAACGCTTGCTGCTTTCCGAGCTTTACCTGCCGTACTGGTGGTTGCTGAGCACGATGCCTCTGCAGAAATGCCTGCAGGAGTCCCACCAAGGAGGAGCGAGGTGCACAAGTCCCATATTTGCTGGCCAGGGGTGGCCAGGAGGCTCGCAGGGAGCGTGCCCTGCAGACCCCACTTCCAGAGCCCTGCATCCTATGTCAGCCAGCAGCGCAGGCCCCTGCGTGCCTCTCCCCAGGCTGCTGTCTTATCTTCTCTGGACAATCAAGTTAACCGGGTTTAGACAGGGACAAAGATTTCCTGGCCCAGCAAAAAAGAATGTCACACGTGGCATGGCACAGTGGGGTCTGGGTAAGTCAGCCCCTGTGCCGGTAGATGTGGGGAGGGACCCTGGCTGCGCCCACCGGCAGGGAGAGGACGAGAGGATGGGGCTGGGCACCCCTGCGGCTCAGGTCTTCAGTGCCAGGCTGCTTCCAGACTCAGAGGCAGCAGTTCTAAGGTGACATTTTCCCAAAGCAACTTTAGCTTCTCGAGAGACTACGTCTGCTGACTTTCAGGGTGATGCCAATGGAAGATAAAGGCTGTCAGCTATTTTTGTTTAAAAGCCTGTTTTGGGGTGGAATTTCAAAAAGATTTGACTTCTGCTTAACATTAATTATATAAGTTAAGTATTATATATGCATATATAAAAAATATATGTCTGTGTACATATAGTTAGCAAAGATATGGAGCCCAAACTCACACAGGACGTAGTGAAATACCTTTAGCTGGGGGTCAGCAATAACAAACCTGTTGCTCTCTGCCTAGAAATCCTACTTTTTTAGGCAAGAAGGGATAAAAAGGTGTTCCTCAGTCTGAGGTTTCCCATCGCCCTCGCGCAGATGCTTTCCAGCTCCCCATGTACACACAGGCTTTGGCGAAGAGCCCATTTGCTGCTGACGAAGGGGCTGAAGAGGCACGTCCTCTCAGCAGGTACTGCCCAGCTCCACGCAGCCTTCACGGCTTGGGTCTCGGCTGCTTTTCTCAGCTGCGCTCCCCCCGCCTCTCCATGCAATGAAAGCTGTTGTGCTTGGCAGCTGTCTCCTGCCGTATCCATGGCCCCTGTCCCTCCTCCCCCCGGGAGCTGCCTCCTTGGGTTCCCTGTAGGAGCAATAACAATTCACCTCTTTTCTCCTAGTTTAGCTCTCCCGTGTTGTCCTGTCTCCTTCGTGCCAGGATCTCCCTGGCAGTTCAGCCCCTGTCTTCTCTCCATCGGTCCCGGAGCCCTGCCAGTGTGCCCAAACCACCCCCCAGAGCTGCAGAGAGGTCCCATTGCCACGGGCCAACACCCTTCTGGTTTCCAACCAAACCACATCACATAGCACATCCCTCCTGGCTGGGCCAGCCCTGGCCCCTGCCCGAGGAGAGACAGGCTACAGAAGGAGAGGGAAAGACACCTCCCAAGGATTGCCACACAGAGTAATTCTGGGGGGTTTTTTCACTTACCCAGAGCACTTCTGGTCAGCTGCGAAGCCCTGGAATACCTCTGAATTTTCTTCACAACACCACAGTCTCTGAGCTGTGTGGTGCCATGGCATCCGTGTCCAAGCCAGCACCAGCCCAACCCGAGGGGCCGTTCATTGAGACAGAAGAAAAAGAAGCCACTTTTCCATACAGCAGAGTGAACAGTGGTTTTGATTCACTGCAGAGAAATTCATTTTCTGCATCCGCAGATGGGCTGGTGCCTGTCCTGCCTGCAGGAGGTCTGCTCTGGAAGGAGAAGAGAGAAAAACCTGCTATCAGACTTCAGCCTGCTGATGAGAGAGAGAGAGCAAGTCCCAGCAATTCGTGGGTATTCTGGGACGAGCTGTCCAGTCTCAGAGAGCACAGCGCTCTGCCGGGCTGGAGATCCCCTCGGAGATGGGAGAGCCAAGGGAGCCCTGCTTGGATTGCAAATGGGAGAGGAGATAAGCTGCTCATCCCGCTTTTGTTCAAACACAGCACAGACCTGACCCGGCCATTCCGGTTTTGGCAGTCACAGAATAAAATGGCAAACTCGTGGAAGCGGGAGAAATCGCATTGCTCCTCGGACCCGCCGATGTGTGTCGCAGGCTGGGCGCTGGGAGCCCCTGCCCGTGGGTGGCTCTGGGGAGCCGTGGGCACTCAGGGTGTGAGATACGGGGTGCTCAGGGTGCAGACCCCCGGTGCTGTCATGCATGAAATTCAGGTGCTTCAATGTTTTTCCATCCTCCTGCATTGCAGAAGTTGGACTGGGCGACTCTTCCTTGCTGTCTGCATGTTTGACAAGCTGCTGTGCCAAGTAACCCTCCAAGGAAATGGCCGTTTCCCTGCATTTTGAACATAATACCGATTCTTTTTTTTCCAGCAAGGCTCTCGCGCAGCCCGGGATCCCAAGCCCCGTGGGTGCTTGGACCATCACAGGATCCTTTCCCTGCAGGAGTCCCCAGGCCAGTGGCGCGGAGCTGGCATCGGCCTTGTTCTGCGGGACCATTGCACTGTTTGCTCACAGAAAGGGGATATTATCACCCTGGGGGTGGGGAGTTAATAAGAGGTCCCTGTTAGAAAGGAGCGAGCACACCCTGTCTCTGCGGGGCTGTGTGGGGAGCTGCCCCCGCTCACCCCTCTGCTCCTTCTCCACAGAAATTCCCATTGCGGGGGTTTGCCTCCGTACTTAACATTTGGCAATTCCCCCCTCCCTGCACCTCTTCCTGACAAACCCTAAGCCTGGAGATTTTCGGGAGCACACCTGGCTGTTGCCTGTGAGCCCATGTTGCCATTGCAGGTGCTCTGAGCAGCGGGTTCATGATGACCTCCCGACCACCACCATCATCATGTGCTTCGTGGATGAAGTGTGGTCCACCCTGCTCCGCTCCGTTCACAGCGTCCTCGGCAGATCTCCTCCACACCTGATTGAAGAAGTCATTTTGGTGGACGACTTCAGCACTAAAGGTAGGGGAAGCTTCTACCTTTATGAAACTAATATAACTTGAGGCCAAAATGCGATTTGTGTGCTGTAATTCAATTCTGAGTAGTAGAAGGAAATCGCATTTTCTCCTTTCGCTGTATTGAAATGCGTCCCCATCCAGCGTTGTTGTCTCTCCAGATGAGGGGGATCAGAGGCCAGATGGGCATTGGGGGGTGGCCATGGGCAATGGAGCCATGGCACCTGCCCAACACCCTGCCCAACTTTATCGTTCACATCTCTCCCATCCCCCTTCACTTGCTGTCCAGTTTCCAGCCCAGTGCCCCGTGTTGTTGGTGCTGGCGGCAGGGAGGAGCAGCACGCGCTCCCCCGGTTGCTCCAAGAAAGGGGTAGTTGCAGTAAAAAGCAGTGGTGACCCAGGCATGTGTGTATGCACGGCAGCTTTGTACGTGTGCTGACAGATATTTCAGATGGTATTGAACTTCTGCTTTGTAATGCTTGGGCTCTCTGCTGACTTCAGCCCTTAAAAATTTAGGAATGATGTAATTTTCCCACTGCTGGTTCTTCAGGGAAAGTGCTGTCTCAGGCAAACTTCAGAGCTCATGCCACGCATACAGAGAGCCTACAATGTAACGAGACAATAGGTGCAAAAAAGAGGAGAAAAAACTCAGTTGGCTCATTTTTAAAATAATCATCTTTGTACCACTTTCCCTCAAAAGCATCTTTTCAAGTTTCCTCTTTACCTTCTCCCATGGCTTCCCTTCGTTAGCCAGTGAGTGACTGAAACGCTGGGTTCGCACCCAAAACCTTGCGAGTGCGGGTGAGTTAGAGAGAGCTGTGCTCGGCACTGCTGTAATCCGACAGCAGCAATAACCCACAGCAAACACGTCCACAAATGTTTCACCCTTGGAGCCGTTCAAAGCTTTTAACTGGCTTTTGAAATGCAAACAGTTATATTCTTCTGGAAAGAAGCAAGCAGTATCCGTGATGCCCACCGGTGAGGGAGGTCGGGGTCCCCGCAGACCCAGCGGTGTGAGTGGGTGCTGTCTCCAGACGAAGCGCTCGGAGCGGCAGCAGCTGCAGGACCCTGGCAGAGGTTCCCGGGCCGGGAACAGCACAGCCTGGTGCTGGAGTGCCCCGGACCGCCTTCCTCACACCCTCTTTTTCCTGAGAGTTTACCACCAGCTGCCTCCACAGCCGCAGGAAACCATGACAAAAGCAACCTGGAAAGTAGAGATGTGCCACAGCAAACCCTTGTGCAGTTTAAACTCAGGCTGAGCCTTTAAATGTGGTGCTTAATATCGAGAAATCTGCAAAGCACATCAAAAATATTTTTTTAGGCAAAGGAAAACAATTCATGACCAGATTTTAATGGCAATTGTAGTGCAATGAAGAAAAAAAGTTCGATTTGGAGTCTTTGAGCAATTGTTCAACCATTCTATGATTCTATGAAATTCATCAACTTCAGCCTAAACCTGCTGGTGCTGACACAGCTGGGAGTCACCGGAGAGCAGGCTCGGACTGCAGCGCCGTGCGCCAGAAGCCCTGCAGCTGTGCCCAGATGTTCACACCCCAGACCCAAGGACACCAGTGTGTCCAGGAGGTGCTTCAAAGGAAAACCTGCCCGCTGCCTTTCACCCTGGAATTGTGTACGAAATGGGTAAGTCAACCTCGCCCTCTCCTTCTCCTTCTCTGCAGAGTACCTCAAGGAGAAGCTGGACACATACATGTTGCAATTCCCAAAGGTGAAGATCCTCCATCTCAAGGAGAGGCACGGTCTAATACGGGCCAGGCTGGCAGGAGCAGAGATCGCCAAAGGTAGGGCAAAAGCCATTTTACAGCCCCGCCAGGGCCCTCCAAGAGGTGCTGATAAGCCATCTCCAGCATTGAGCTTTAGTCCCCTCACAGTAAACTACGGGCCTCTCTTCCGTATGTGAAGCATGAGGATCTGATGAGGGGATGAGCTGTGGCTTGTCCGGCCCCTCAGCATGGCCCTCATGAGCAGCATTTGGGATCTCCAGCCGTGGCCAGGCTGTGTCAGCCCCAACACTGCCATTGCTGCCAGGAGCCACCCTGCGTCGCTCTGCAGCCCCCGATGGCTGGGCGGTGAAAACATGCTCTGGGCTACGGCTGGGAGGTTTGGGGAGCCGTGGAGGGGGATGGTACCATCAGCAGCACCCTGAGCACCACGGGAGGGGGATGGGGATGAGGACAGGGTGCCTGATGCTGCCCCGGGCTCTGCCGCAGGCGCCGTCCTGACCTTCCTGGACTCGCACGTGGAATGCAACGTGGGGTGGCTGGAGCCGCTGCTGGAGAGGGTCCACCTGAGCCGGGCCAAGGTCGCCTGCCCTGTCATCGAGGTCATCAGCGACAAGGACATGAGGTAAGGTGCCCCTGGGAAACCCAACATCCATGCCAGTGGCTTGAGCAAACCCTCTTACTGGGACCACCAACGTGGTAATTACAGGAAAACACAAGTCCAGAGCTCCTAACTGGCCTTCAGCAGCCTTTCACAAGGGATACGTAACTTTGCTGTACACCAGAAATTAACATTAGTGGTGGACGTGGCCTCTTCGTTTATCACACACACCTTTTCCCTTTTTCATGACTTTTAGTACATGAAGAGGATTCCTGATGAAATTTGTTAAAATCCTGTTTTAATTATGTACAGATATTCATCTTCCCTCATTAAGGGTGACATTTCAATCAGGAATGTGACTCAGAATTAGTCATCCCCATCTTTTCCCCGTTTAGTTACATGACCGTGGACAACTTTCAGCGTGGCATTTTTACTTGGCCAATGAATTTTGGATGGAGGCAGATTCCACAAGAGGTCGTCGAGAAAAATAAAATCAAGGAGACGGATATAATAAGGTAAAAAAAGCAAAGGTGAGAGCTCCGTGGACCAAACTGTTAATAATTTAGGAACAAAGACTCCTTCCAGGCCAAATGTTGTGCCTTTGCTTGTAAGGACGAGAGAGGCAGTGGTCACTGTGGGGAGTCACGTCACCAGACATGGGCACAGCCTTTCTCGCCCCTCGTGGTACGGCTGGCATTCCACTGGTGCCACCAGGACTGGGGGATGTATCGTTGTATGTTTCCCTTCCATGCCCAGTTACAGCTTTCAGGCTGGGTAAAACCACCCAAATACCGTCTATTTTAAAGTGACAAATGGGGTGGTCCTTGCTGTCTCTGTAAGTGCCACCTCAGGCACTGTCGCTGAGCATTTAGTAGCCCGCGGCTTATCAGTGATTCCCTTTTCAAAGCAAGGGGAATGGGACGGGTGCTTCCCTGCCAGCTGACATGCTGTGTGGCTTCTCTGTTCCCAGGTGCCCGGTCATGGCAGGTGGCCTGTTTTCCATCGATAAGAAGTATTTTTTTGAGCTGGGAGCATACGACCCAGGACTGGATGTTTGGGGAGGTGAAAACATGGAGATTTCGTTCAAGGTACGTCTCTCTGGGCAGCCTGTCCCGCACGCCAGCATCCCCGCCAGCCTGGCTCAGGTGGCGGGCTCAGCTCCGTGCTGGAGACCCCGTCCCTCCTGGCAGTTCTCTGCTTCTCTTCTGGCTTGCACAAAGCCAGCACCCGACATTAGCCCGTGTTTCTATCAAAGGAACAACCTCTGTTTCTCAGGTCTGGATGTGTGGTGGAGAGATTGAGATTGTTCCATGCTCCAGAGTTGGGCACATTTTCAGGAACGACAATCCTTATTCCTTCCCAAAAGATCGGGTGAGAACGGTGGAGAGGAACTTGGCCCGCGTTGCAGAGGTCTGGCTGGACGAGTACAAGGAGTTATTCTACGGCCACGCTTACCACTTGGTTTTGAAAAACCTGGATGTTGGCAACCTGACTCAACAAATCCAACTGCGAAAGAAGCTTCAGTGCAAAAGTTTCAGGTGGTACCTGGAGAATGTCTACCCAGACCTGGAAGCTCCCCTGGTTAAAGCCAGCGGGCTGGTACGTACCCAAATGACTTGCTGTCCTTCATTTAAACGTGTTTTCCATGGTTGGCTAGACTCGGGAGCATCCCAGTACGCTGACTCTGAGTTGCTTCCCTGGCTTTTGGTAACATTTTTTAATATTTCCTCTGTCGAGGTGGTCTGGATTCCCAGGTGTTTTTACAAAGGAAAGGGTCACAATTCCAGCGGTTTCCCGTTACAGAGCTGGGTCAGTGTTTAAACGCCAGATGAGCATCGTGGAACAGCGATGACCAGGGGCTGCGCCTCCAGGGCAGGCGGTCCAGCACCCTCCTGCCCGCACATCCTTCTGGCCAGGCCGGGAGGGAGAGGTCCCTTTTGGGGCGGGTTAGGGGGGCGCAGGCAGGGCAGGCAGCACAGGCAGAGTTTGTACCGGGGCTCTGCCGCCAGCAGAGCGCAGCAGAAATCCACTTTTCCTCCGAGCTGCCTGCAGAGGGGCCGGGCAGCAGAGCCCTGGCACCTCTCCAGAGCAGGTGAACTTGAGCCTCGGGAGCGGTCCCTGGGCAGAAAACACCTTAAAGTCCACTTTGGATCAAGTCCTGCCGCTCCAAGCCCCTGGGTGGCTGATGAGCACAGCCGGGCCAGGCTCCATTTCTCCTACGCCACCCCTCCAGCTCCACGCCAGGGAGCTCCTGGTGCTCTCTGGCACCGGGTCCTGCTTCTGCTGCTACTCCACGGGTATTCAGTGTCACTGCAACAAAAGGTGAATTAAACAAGAATAAAAAGTGAGTTCTAAATTTGGCCCAGCCCTGAGCCTCAGCAGAATATCACCTGCTGCTTTAAACATTCAGAGACCTCAGATATTCTGCCCAGAAAAGATACAACATTGATTGCAAACTAGTTATAATTGCAATAGCAAAAGCAAAAAGGCTTGTCAGAAAAATTACAGCGATGCCAGGAATGAGAACTAAAGGGTGTGCTGCCTTCCCCGCCCGCCCCGTCTCCCCGTGCCACGGCAGGAGCAGCACTTGCCGAGTGGAGGTGGCCGGGGGCCGGTGACCACACGGTTGGCACAGCTCGGGGAGCGAGAACAAGAACGGCCTGTCCCCTCCCAGGCCCTGCCAGGGCGCGTGGCCTCCAGTCACTGCACCGGCCCTTCGGGGAGCCAGGAAAAACCACAGCAACCATTTGGACGTGTTTCAGGCTTGTCTGTGGGCCAAGGGCGTAACGTGAAGGTTCGCCGTTGCAGGGGTCCCCAGGGACTGGATCTGGCCTCTGCCAGCCGCAGCCGGTGCGATGCTTCTGTGACGGAGCTGGGGAGGTGGCTGTGCTTCCTCCAGGTGAGCTCTCAGCACCCATGGAAAAGCTGTAGGAAACTGCTGGTTTGGGACGGATTGTGAGCAGAGGATCCATTCGGACGCATCCGTCCGTCTCAGTGTCTCATCTCCTGGCAGCTGCACGCACACGGGCCAAGGGCTGGCTGCGGGGAAATGCTCTAAAACCCGTGTGGCTGAAAGCCCACGTCCTGCCGTCCCTTCCAGAAAGCAGCATTTGTGTTAGCCTGAAGGCGTCAGTGAAACTTTGGCTTAAGTGACATTTTTGAAAAAAAGAATTAGCAGAATAGTTTTGAGAACATCAAAAAGTGGAAATTTCTTGAGAAACATTCACTTTTCCAGCTCTTTTGTTTCAATCAGGGCAATGAAACTCCATATCAAATTCAGTGCAAAGCAGTTAGACCATCTAGAGAGACCTCTGCTTCAACTGAACCAAAACCTCAACTTTTCAGAGGTGTTTGTGAAAATTTTCAAGACGTTGCCTTCTTTGTTCTGATTCAGGCCACCTGAATTGCTCTTTCATCTTCATTCTCAAAATTTAATAGGGCAGAAAATCTGTTTTTCAGCTAGCTCTGCAAATTCCAGCTGTGCTGAACACTGTCCAAAGTTACTTGAGAACTCTTTTCTGAATGGCCTAATTATTCACCGGGATTAATTCGTAAGTTCTTCAGAAATTCTGAAAGAAGGCGAAGGAAGGACATTTGTGAGGAATGAGAGATGTGAGCAGCCCTGACTGATGCACTGCCGGGGTTGTCTGAGGAGCCAGTCCCTGCAGATTGGGGCTGACCAAGCCCTCGGCAGCCGTGAGGGTGGGCTGCAGCCCAGGAACGGGGGCGCTCAGAGCTCAGCCCGGTGTTTTCAGCTTTTCTGTGTGATCTCCCACGCTGCTGAGGCATCTCTGAACGCACCAGACCAACAGCATTGAGAAAACGCCTCTGGCAGGGCACGCTGTGCACGGACACCGGCGCTGGCCGGGCAGCGGGGGACGGCTCACAAGTGGGGGACGACTGCAGGGACAACCAGCAAAGAGAAGTGGAGCTGAGGAGCAAGAGCCTGAGGCTCCCTCGCAGCAAGCTGGGGGCTGGATCATAGAACCATAGAATGGTTTGGTTGGAAAGGACCTTGAAGGCCAGCCAGTGGCACCCCCTGCCCTGGGCAGGGACACCTCCCACCAGCCCAGGTTGCTCCAAGCCCCGTCCAACCTGGCCTTGAACCCCTCCAGGGATGGGGCAGCCACAGCTTCTCTGGGCAACCTGGGCCAGGGGCTCACCGCCCTCACAGCAAACAATTTCTGCCTCA
The DNA here is from genome assembly GCF_963924245.1 of Chroicocephalus ridibundus. Lineage (NCBI taxonomy): Eukaryota > Metazoa > Chordata > Aves > Charadriiformes > Laridae > Chroicocephalus > Chroicocephalus ridibundus. Next base: position 805,158 of record NC_086290.1, on the reverse strand, counting down.
CATCTCATCTCAGTCTCCCCTCTGTCAGTGGAAAACCCTTCCCCCTCGTCCCACGGCTCCCCTCCCTGCTCCAGAGTCCCTCCCCAGCTTTCCTGGAGCCCCTTGAGGGCCTGGCAGGGGCTGGAAGGTCTCCCCGGAGCCTTCTCTTCTCCAGGCTGAACCCCCCAGCTCTCTCAGCCTGTCCCCACAGGAGAACATAGTGATCGAACCATTCCCCAGGGCTGGCTGCGGGGTCCATGGTAGAGGGCCAGAGCCCAGGGCCCCCTGCCTCACCTGGGATGGGACTGGCCGGAGCCAGGATGGGACCACCAGGAGCTTGTGTCATCTGCACACAGTGGCTGCTCAGCACAGCAGTGGGAAGGGATTCTGCAGTTGTTACTGTTGGGAGCTGTTGTTTTGGGGATTTGCAGAATGGGAACATTAGCTATGTCCAAAAACAACTCAAAAGAGAATGTGTCTCATCCAGCCTTGAACGGTTCTGGAAAGGGCTCATTTCAAGCTCCTCTCAGTAGAAAAACATGTGTAACGGACAAGATGTGCATTCACACACCCCTCCAAGGACCATGACACATCATCTCTGCTTCTCTTAGTTAAGTGGACAGTATTAATCAGTGTCCTGTGACTCCAGCAGGTTAACTGTAGTGTAACAGCCTCTCCTCTGTCTTGGGAATTTATGTCTAAATTTACGGGTTTTTTTTGTTTTCCAGCTTGTTAACATAGCCATGGCAAGATGCATCACTGTGGAAAACACCACTCTAGCTTTTGAGGCGTGCGATGTTAACAACAAGGTAAGGATGCCCTGCGTACCGAGTCTGTTATGCTCCTTTTGGTGCACGGCGTAAAGCTCCTGAACCCCCCACGGTGAGCGGCCCCCACCCAGGAGCTAATGCAGTCCTTCCCACCTGGGGACATGCCAAAGGATGCCTGGGAGCAGCGAGGGGCAGGAGTTGCCTGTTGGCAAAGCCTGTAGCCAAGCAACAACCCCAGAACCAGGAAATTCAAGTTTTATAAAGCCCTGAGCATGTGAGAATGGGGAGAAATGCGTAAGTACAGGCAGTGTCCTGTGTGCCACTGCAGAACGCCCAGCTGCTCTCTGGGGCTAGGTGGGAAGCAGCCACGGTGGGCAGTCTCTCCCTTCCTGTACAGGCAGCGTTTGTTAGGCAGCTCCCTACTAACCGCTCGCTGTCTGGCACGGGCCAGCCTGCGGATCATGGCCCCAAGTGTACGGAGGGTTTCCCATTTGCAGGGAGTGCTGGGGTGCAGCCAGGGGAGGTGGCAGGAGAGGTCTTCCCATGGATCACGGCTTTCCTCATCCCCCGGTCCTGGGCAGGGGGAAGGCGAGGAGAGCCTCTGCGGGCTGCTTGCCAGCCTGGCCAGGGGAAGGCCAGCGGGTCCCAGCTCTCCCCCATCCCTCCCCACAGGACCAAAAGTTCAACTACACCTGGCTGCGGCGGATCCAGCACGGAGAGCTCTGCCTCGCCCCGGCCGGCGCCGCAGGAGCGCTGGGGCTGCGCCGCTGCCAGGGACGGAGCCGCAGCCCCACCTGGCTGCACAGGTCACTGGCCACCATCCAGCCGGACCTGGTAAGTGAAGCGCTGGTGGCCCACGGTTCCTGGTTTGGCTCTGCATGCTGGCGTGCAAAGTGATGGGCAGGGTGCACCATGTATGCCGGCACTCTGGGCCCAGCTTTGCCAAATCTGTCTTGTCTTTTCACCCCCGGCGTGGGTCCCACCACCTTTCCCCGTGGGGACAGCGGCACACGCCCTGCGTTAGGCTCCATCCGTCCCGGTGAGGTGCAGCCCGGTGCCCTGGCACCACGGGCCAGGCCAGGGAGACACCGGTCATGCCGAGGCATTGGCTCCGGCAGGGTTCCACAGTAACAAAATGTCCCAGTTTTACATAGAAACCATCAATAGCACTTACAAGGAGATGATTTGATATTGATTGGCATTCAGCTCACAGTGGGTTTTTTTCAAAGAAAACATTTATGAAAAGGAGAGGAATGGACACTTACTTTATGACCTGCACTGCAAACAGCAAGAGTCACAACGGTATCTCTGTCAGCCTGGTGTAAGTAGTTGTCCCAAGTGCTGTGAAATGGCATACTTCATATTTAAGAAAGAAATAGTCTTAATTTAAGAAAAAAAAATGTAGCTATGTTATACACTCAGCATATTGACAAGTTCCCATTCTGCTTTAGTCTGAAAAAATAAAACTTTCAAAGCCAGCATGCCGCAGCGCCAAGGCTCACAAAGGCCAGGGTGTTTTGTGAAAAAAAGATGAAAATTGTCATCCATTTAGGAGTCCAGACAGCATTACCGGTGCACGGGGAGCTTTTGTCTCCTGTTCCAGCTCACCTCGAGCCCCGAGTCAGACGTGTTCAGTGTTCTCTGCTGGAATCAGGGGCTGGGCAGAGGCGGCTGCTCCGGCCACAGGAGCGTCTGCCACCACCGCCGTACCTGGGGACAGGTGGCCTCGGTCGATACAGGTGCATCGGCCTTGACCCGTGCCAGCAATAGGACGTCTGAGGAGCAGCTCAAAGGCTGGTGAATGCCAACTGAAGGAGTTAGGGTGCTTTTTCTTCTTCTGTTGTCACAGTCATTGTGTTGTATTAGAGCCAGCAACGTGTACTCACATTTCAGAAAGCCCCCTGCACCCCAGCAGCGTGGGCAGCAGGGCCAGGGGGGGATTCTGCCCCTCTGCCCCGCTCTGTGAGACCCCCCTGCAGCGCTGCCTCCAGCTCTGGGGCACCAACAGCAGAAGGACACGGAGCTGTTGGAGCGGGGCCAGAGGAGGCCCCGGAGATGCTGGGAGGGCTGGAGCCCCTCTGCTGTGGGGACAGGCTGAGAGAGCTGGGGGGGTTCAGCCTGCAGAAGAGAAGGCTCCGGGGAGACCTTCCAGCCCCTGCCAGGCCCTCAAGGGGCTCCAGGAAAGCTGGGGAGGGACTCTGGAGCAGGGAGGGGAGCCGTGGGACGAGGGGGAAGGGTTTTACACTGACAGAGGGGAGACTGAGATGAGATGTGAGGCAGAAATTGTTTGCTGTGAGGGCGGTGAGCCCCTGGCCCAGGTTGCCCAGAGAAGCTGTGGCTGCCCCATCCCTGGAGGGGTTCAAGGCCAGGTTGGCCAGGGCTTGGAGCAACCTGGGCTGGTGGGAGGTGTCCCTGCCCAGGGCAGGGGGTGCCACTGGGGGGGCTTTAGGGTCCCCTCCAACCCAAACCATCCTGTGATACTATGATTAATGATGCAAAGTGAACTTTTGCCCAGACAACACTGTACATGTCATTTCAGGAGTATTTCATCTAGGTGTTAACGAATTGCTAATGCTAAGCGGTGACACAAAAATGTCCCTTACCTTTGGCAGCACTCGCAGCATCACCTTGCTGACACATGGGTTAAGCAGATAAAGCCGAGCAGATGTGAAAAGCTCGGATGGAGATCGCTCAGACTCTTCATTCTTTCATAACCCAGTTTACTGCCCCGGCGTTTGAACCTCATTGCTGAATTACCTAACATCCTTTTCAGCACAGTCAACAGGCTTTGAGTTCATCAGCCGAGAAACTCCAAAGTACGGAAATCAGTCTCCTGCCGTACGTTCCCCTGTATTGCAAACGCCATCTGGAGTGATTTCCTTTGCATGGTAATTACCACTCAGACAGGGAGCGAACTAATCTTCCCATTTCCAGTGAACGAAAAGCCATGAAGCAGAGAAGGTACGGCCTGGTCCTGGCTCAGCAACATGTGCGGGCCTTGGATCCCACCCAAAATCCCTCTAGGTCAGCAAAGAGATCTTACGTATTAGGGAAATGCGAAAAAAGGGCACCCCATAAAGAATCAAGCTTTCTCGGTGGAAAAATAGAGCTGCTGCTGCATGAGTCGCGGTACCTAAAGCCCTCTCTCTCTCCCCTGCAGACGGACCACATCATCTCAGAGCACCTGCAGCAGCCGGCGTGCTTGGAAGTGGATCCCTCGCACAAAGCCCTGAGGGTCAATGCCTGTGACTCCGCAAATCCTTATCAAAAGTGGCAGTTTGGCAATTACTATGCAGACTGAAGGGAGCACAGTTGAACCAGAAACGCTGGGTTTTCATCTTGTGAATTCAGCAAGGACTTGTGAAGTCAGCTGCGCGACTTGTGACAGCAATTAGAAAACTGGAAGCTCATTTCCAAATGATAATTGAAATCCCTAATTCAAACCAGCATATTGAGAGATCAGAATACCAAGAGCAGCACATCTGGTTTAAAGATGTCTGAAACAGGTAGGCGTGCTTTCCCTCACTGTGGAAGACCTTGGCAAAAACTCAAATAATTTTCTGTATTATTAAATGGAAATATTTTCTGAAGTCTCCCATCCTACCGTAAACAAACCTTCCTCAGTTCCCCCCGGACAACAGCATAAGCTACAGAAATACTTCCAGGGCTCTGTAGTCTATAAACAGAAAATTGGGCTGCTTATTCTTCCCCAGCCTGAGAAATGGAAGTTTATTGACCAGCGCATTAAAAAAATCCATCCGACGTGCCCATGCTGGGTCTGGCCACAGGATCCTGCCCTGTGGGACCCGTTGCCTCTGACAGATGAGTATCAGGGTTCCGTTGGAATCGATTGCTTATCGAAAAAGCCTTCTTTTAATAATGGAAGGCAAATGTGGGTCGATAAGCCACCCAGCAGAGGAGGAAAACTGGGGGCTGCAGAAGAAGCAAGGAGCACGCCTTGCTCACGCCCCGGGGACAGGGGGGTGTGTTCCCCTGTGTTGCTTGGAGGTGAGGGGAGCTGCCGGGCCGGCAAACCGGGGCTTATCCTGCTTCTTGCCGGTGGCGTGCACCAGCACTCCTCATCCCAGGGCGGCGGGGCTGTGTCCCCCAGCCCCTACGGCTTTTTCGGGGCTCCCCAGGGACCACTGCCGCTTTCCTTGGCCCCCGGCTGGCTGGGGCACGGGGTTGTGCTGGAGCCCGGTGGTGCTCGGTGCAGCCCTGAGCAGTGTCCTCCCCACCGTGGTGGAGGGAGGGCAGAGACCCCTGGCAGGACGTCTCACAACCCAAAACTTCTACCTGCCGGCGCTCAGGATGGGTGAAAACACCTGCTGAACTGGGTGAGGGCTCTGCCTCAGAAACAGAGCTGGCTGCAGAACACAACTGCGTGCGGGCACACACCTTTCGTGGGGGCTGTCACAGAGGTGGACACAGGACCTCACTGGCACCAGCCACCACACAAGCAGGGGTGGCCGGGCTCTGCGCACCAAAAGTCCCTCCAAACTTACCATCACGGGCATGTTTCTTTTTTCTTACTGTGAAATTTTTTATTTCCAAGAGCCATCACTGGCTGATGACGCATTGGATAGGAAACTAAACTGAGGTCCAGGATTGGTAACACCGGTGCATCCCAGGCGGGATTTCTTCCCCGGTTTCTGTTGGGAAGTTCCCGCAGTGGAGGCTGCTCCCCGTGTCCCTGGGGGACAGCAGCACTCCTCCTGCTGCCCTGCGCCGGGCCGAGGGGCTTCTGCAGCACAAGCCTTGGGGGACGCGCAGGGCTGAGCGTTGCACTCCATCCTCATGCCGCGGGTGACCGCGTCTGAGCCTCCACCCTCCCGTGTTCACACAACACCTCACACCTCTCCTCCGGTCTTTCGGAATGCCCCGGCATAACGTTACCTCTCACGTGGGGGATCAGTGCTGACAGCGTCTGACAGGCTGCAGCTGACAAAATATTGACTGGCCCAACAGATTTCCCCAGTTGGCTCCCATTCCAGCTGTCTCCCCGATTTTCTCTCCCTCCGTTAGTGCAGCTCGCCTGCAGTCACCATCAGAAAAATGACACAGGCGTTGTTTGTGCAGTCATCTTTTATCAGGAGCATGAATTTCAGCAAATTCTGATTGCTGACATTCAATCGCTTGTCACCGGGCAGGCACCCAACGGTCATATGTCACGGTCACATCCCATTGCCAGGCTTGTCACTCGCGCTCTGCTGCCCCGTTCGGGTAAATGCTCACTTCCACGTTGGTGTCTGTTGCTCACAGCCGGGAGCGTGCCCTGGGGCTGCCGGCAGTGAGCTGCAGCCCTGCCGTAGCACACTGTTGAGGGGCGTCGGGATGGCACCGCGCTGCCTGTGCTGCCTAAAACAAGTGTGTCTTTTCTGTCCCGCTTGGCAGCCGTGGGGATCGGCGTCTCGCTGCTCCTCACGAGCTGCCCGCTCCCTCTGCCATCTCCGCCGGGGGCGTGGGGGCCAGGGAGGCTTTGTGGGCCGTAGGGAATGGAGGAAGCACCAGGGGTGGGAAGGTCCACGGCTGGGGACGGGGATGGGAGCTGCTGCCATCCCCAGTGTCGGCAAAGGGAAACACGCGGCTTTTCCGACCGTGAACAAATGCATGGGCACGGCATGGCGTGCTGTGCTGCCATCCCTAAGTGCCCTGAATGGAAGTGGCGATGGTTGGAGGCCCTGTTTGTTTTATTTAATTAAAAAAAATAAAGTTTCAGAAAAGGGAACACATGATAATAGATGAAGCTTCTTCCTCTGAGCCCCATGTGTTAACTCTCTGACCAATTCAGGCCTTTCCAGGGACTCTCCTGCCCTAGTAGCTGCCAGGGCAACCCCAAAACATGGCCCCAGGAAGAACTGCTAAACCACCAATTTCCCCTGGTTTAGGGTTGTGCTAAAAAGCCCTAAAAACCTAAAAAGCACAGCCCCATGTGCTGATGATGCCCGTGTAGCGCGCTGTTAGTGCAGCAATGGCAACAGCCGGCGCTGGCTGCTGTGCCCTGCGGCTGCTGCAGGTGTTGTGGCAACTGGCACGTTTCTGCCGAGATGGTTTCATTCCCATTCAAGTTGGGCGCGCGGTGCTCCTGCCAACGCCTCCCGCAGGGGAGCCAGCCCCGCGCCACGCTGCCCGGAGAGGGGGGAAAGGCATCTCAACCCTCCAGAAGGCCTCGATGTACCTCGCACCTGCCGTCAGCCCTCACCTGGCTGTTCTCAGCTGACCAAACTCTGCTGTCCAAGGAAGATAAAAAACTAGTCCAAGTTTCTTGAAAGTCTCGGCAAGGCTCCGCGCTGAGCTGGAACCTGAGCCCACAGTACACCCAGCATCGCATCCCTGCGCTTGGAGGCTGGAATCTGGAGTCTACCTGTCACCTGGGGTATAAGCCAGATGTTAAACACGGTTACAGACAGACGTATGATAAAAGGAGAAAAAAAATCTGCCTTTTGCTAAAGCGAGCACAGGGCTCAGCCAGCCGTGCCTCTCCCTGCGATACAGACAGCTTCTCCTGCTGTCCCACGGCGCTCAACAGAGGAGGGGACGGAGATGCTGGGGGGGCTGGAGCCCCTCTGCTGTGGGGACAGGCTGAGAGAGCTGGGGGGGTTCAGCCTGGAGAAGAGAAGGCTCCGGGGAGACCTTCCAGCCCCTTCCAGGCCCTCAAGGGGCTCCAGGAAAGCTGGGGAGGGACTCTGGAGCAGGGAGGGGAGCCATGGGACGAGGGGGAAGGGTTTTCCACTGCAAGAGGGGAGATTGAGATGAGATGTGAGGCAGAAATTGTTTGCTGTGAGGGCGGTGAGCCCCTGGCCCAGGTTGCCCAGAGAAGCTGTGGCTGCCCCATCCCTGGAGGGGTTCAAGGCCAGGTTGGACGGGGCTTGGGGCAACCTGGGCTGGTGGGAGGTGTCCCTGCCCAGGGCAGGGGGTGGCACCGGCTGGGCTTCAAGGTCCCTTCCCACCCAAACCATTCTGTGATTAAAGCCAGCTGCATCACCAGCATGAGCCGGGTGTTCACCTCCCGCCCGCCCGGTCCCAGCAGCTTTGCCAGAGCCGGGCGCGAGCACCCACGTGTCCTGCAGACCCTGACGGCAAGCGGGGACGGGCAGGTACGGCCCCTCAGCTCCTGCCTCACCACCCCGTAACGCCTCAGGAGCCCACCTTCTCAGCCACGCACAGGGGTACGCGCTTTAGCTCTGATTTTTATTCCTCTTCGGGTTTTTGTTGTTTTCTTCCCCATTACTTTTTTTTACTTGCAGTAAAGCAAATTTGCTGTTGACTTTCAGAAGTGCAAGTGGGGCCGGATGGGGTGGGGGGGAGGCGGTGGCCACCAGCCCCCCTTCAACGGGCCTGCAAATACTCGGGCGGCGCGGGCCACCCACAGCCTGAGCAGGTCACCGACAGCCGTGGCAGCGGTCACGCCGTTGGGAAAAGTGTCGGCCTTGCAGGAACGGCCGCGAGAGGGGCGACGGGGGGCAGCTGGCCGCGGGGAACAAACCCGCAGTATCAGTTCATACAAGCCACGCTCTGAACTTCCACACGCCGAGGAGCAGATAAACAAGCCTGAATAGCACAATGAGGGCTGTCTCCGGTTTGTACAATACAGAATTGCCAGTTATTATTTTCGCATTGCCAATAAATAATTGCCTTTATGTATAGAAGAAGAAAAGTCAAAACGATATTCAGTGTTGCTGGAGATGTTAAACTAACCCTTAAAAAAGCGCTTATGGCTGAAGGAGGCTCCTGCGGTGGTGGGCGGAGGCTGGCTTTGCTCCTGCCTCCTCGCCCTTTGGCAGCCGCCCTCGGCGTTCCGGGTGCTCCCTGGGCTGACGTTTGCAGAGCTCAGTCCCAACTCCAGACAAACTTTTCTGTAAAACAGTTAAAAAAAGATCGCATCGACATCGCTGTGGGTAAACAAAGGTTTGTAAACAAAACAAAGGTTTGTAAAAATGGAGAAAGGTTGTGTTCCAACGGCAAAAACAAATCATGTATAAAACTTGCCTGCTTTGAAAAAAAAAAAATCTTTAAAATTTTGCATCTAAACTTAGTGTGAAGAGTGGGAAGACATGTGAGAGTCTAAACTGGTGGCATTCTGAAAATACAGGTTTCTGGTGGTGGTCGGTTTTACGGGGTGGACACCAAAGCACGCGTGGGCACGTGCCGCGTGGGACACACGGTGTCTGAGCCGCTGTGCCCGGGCCGGCCCAGGCCCCGGCTGTGCCGCTGCGCACAGCGCTGGTCACCGGTGCCACCGCTCACCTGTGCCACGTTCCCAAAGGCAGCCGGCCACCGCCGCAGGAGGAGGGGCGGTGGGGATGTTGCCGGCGGTGGTTTCTGCTGGCCGCACCCCTGGTTTCACGCTACCGCCCAGGACGGGCGAGCTGGAGGGCAGCTCCGTGAGCCCAGCGGTCCCCGCAGTGTGCGCTGTGTGTGACGGTGAGCTCCCCCCCAACCTTTATCTCCTGATACAGCCCTGCCCGAGCGATAGCCACCCGTGGTGGTCACAACGGGTGCATCTGGTCGTGACGGCTCCACCTGGTCGTGACGGCTCCACAGGCTCAGCGAGGTTTCGGGGGGACAGGTAACGACACGCCAGCCAGGGGCTGCCCGGAGCAACGCAGCCCTGGCACCTGGGTGAGGTGCCACCATGGCTATGGGTCAGGCATCCCACCCCATGGGCCGCGGGCAGCCCCAGAGCCCGCTGAGCTCTCCTGCGGGGCAGCGGCTGCGCGTCGCGGTCTGCCCCGGGCAGGGGCGCGCTCAAGCTTATTCCTCGAGATTCAGAGGTTCCCGGACACAACAGAGCCTCGGTAAGTGGTTTACAGCATGCTAGACTCTGAAGCTTCACTAAGATTATATCTTCGAGTGAGTGTGCACATATATATGATTGTGCACATATATAATCCTTTAGACATAAGCCGTTGCCTGGGTCTGGATGCAGCTCACCCAGACACCTCTCTGAGACGGCGTTTATACAGCCGGGGGTGCTCTCCCAACTTCGACCCGACGGGAGGGTCTCCCTGACAGCTCGGGCTGACCCTGTCCTCTGGGCAGTATGTGCCAGTGTCCTTGCCATCGCATCTCCTTAGACCACTATCGAAATCGCTGGTTTCTATCAAGAAATGCTTCTCTCTTACGAGTGCGGTGCATCCCTCCGGCCACGGCACTGCGGCGGGCAGGCGAGGACACATCTGAAGACACCCAGGCTGAGACCCGTCCCCGCGGCTGGGGCCAGCGGGCAGCAGCCCTCGCTGGCGCCATCGGGAGCCCAGCCCGCCTGGGGAGCGGCTGGGGGGCAGCGGGGCAGCAGGGGCCTTGGGGCCTTTTGTAATTCCTGCACGCCAGCATCACCCGCCAACGCAAATCCCCCCCATCCCACCGGCACGGGGTGGGAATGGCTGGGCGTCGGCCGGAGCCGGCTGTCGGTGCACCGCGAGACACCAGCACGGACAGAGAGCAAAACGGAGCGGTGGCAAACAGTCGTCTCTTTTATTGTTCTCTGAGCCACGGCGCTGCCAGCCCATTGCCAGCACGGCTGACGGCATGGACCACCCGTCTGTCGGCAGCCACAGAAGCCCCAGCTGCTCCAAGACATCCTATTGTTCCCATACGGTTACAAAAGTTGGATAGAAAATGAGAGGGTAAACTTTAAATCAAATGGTATTATATTTAGCAAACTGATTATTTATTTTCCTGCGCTATGGATGCCTCTGCCCGCTGTCAAAGCAAAGATGTTAAATTTTCACAGTGTATTATGAAATCATATACAAAACCGAAAAAAGCAGCAACCTCGTGTGTGAAGAGACATGTTTTGGGGGAAACAAAAAAGAAAAACCAAAAACCAGAGTGAACGCTCGGCTCGCTAAGCAATTCTCCACTTCAGTTTATAAGTGCATCATGGATTCAAATTCATCGATTCGTTGTTTGGTGTTTCCTTTTCTAATCCTCCGGTAGGAAATTGTGTTGTATCTGGAATAGCTGTGTCTGGAGATATCATTTTTTTTCCCCAGGCTGGGCTGCTCCCCGGGTTTCTCCGCCTGGGAGTTGCAGCCGGGGCTGGAGGGGGGGGACGGCTCCTTGCCGCTGCCTTGCTGCTGCAGACGGGACGCCTCGCCGTTCTCCTTCTTCAGTTCGATCACCTGAACTTCATCCTCTTCGGTGTCCTCCTCCTCCTCCTCCGCCTCCTCCTCCTCCTCGGCCGCGTTCCCTCTCCCGTCGGCGCTGGCTGCGAGTGTCCCCGCCGTGTCCCCGCCGGCGCTGGCCGCCCCCGTCCCCCCGCTGCCCGCAGGCGTCCCCTCGCTGCCAGGCCCTGCAGGACACAGAGGGCTGTGGGTGAGGACGGGCTCGGCACCTCCGTCGTGCCCCGTCCTACGTGTTTCTTGCCACAGCGTCGCTCGTGGTGGCTCTCCAGCCGCTGCCCCCGAGGCACCCGCCACCTCCCTCCCCCCGGTGGGGGTGCCCCCCCCCCCTCCAGCTGAACCCTGTCACGGGGGATGGGGTGGGTGGTGGGTGCTTCAGAAAGGCTTCCTGCGTCCTCACGCCCACCCCGTAAGGCCACCGGCCCTTGCGTTCCGCCCTGCCCCGCTGCTGCTCCACCGTCCCCGGGGAGCCGTCCCGCCGCCCTCCTGTCCAAGCGAGGGGCGGCAGCCGGCGGTGGTGGAGCCTGGGGAGGGCAGGGCGGCACGGCGTGCGTCCCCCACCCCGGGACCACTGTGCCCCCCGGCAGGCACCGGCTCTGCCCTGCCCTCTTGGGCACAGCCTGGCAACCATCCCGCTGCCAGGCCTTCCCAAAGGCCTTCCCAAAGGGCTTCCCAAAGGGCTTCCCAAAGGCCTTCCCCGCCACGCTCGGGCTCTGGCCTTGGGCAGAGGCTGCGCTCCAGGGGACAAACTCGCCGGGGGTCCCGTCTCCCCACGGCTGGGGGCTCAGTGCTGGCTCAGCCCGCCGTGCGGGGCGGGAGGGAGGGATGGAAGGAGAGAGGGGATGGACAGAAGGATGGATGGAGGGAGGGAAGGATAGAGGGAGGCATGGAGGGGGGAGGGATGGAGAGAGGGAGGGAGGGAGAGAAGGAGGGATTGAGGAAGGGAGGGGAGGATGGAGGGATGGAGGGAGCCGCTCTGCAGGCAGCACCCCGCAGTACCCAGCACACAGGGGGACCCCGGCACAGCCCTCCTGGGACACGTCCCTCCTTTGGGGGTGGCCGGCCAGGCTGGGATGGCTGTCTCCCTTTCGTCCTGTTTGGCACGTCGCTGCCCTAAATTATGCTTTAGTGTCACAACAAATGGTCTATTCAACATTTTGCCTGTGGGGTCCTGAGTATTAATTAGACTAAATTGGTTAGGTCCTAAAAAGCTGCCTGCAATTTAGAGATAAAGTGCTTGTGGCTGGGGGGAGCAGGGGGGGTGACTGTGCAAGATTGTTTAATAGGTTTTGTTGTGCCCTCATAAAGCACCACGCTGGAATATGGATGGCAGCTCGAGGTGGGAAAGGCTCCATCGTGATTCACCTCCTCACAACCTACACAGCTGCTGTGAAATATTATTTTGCCCATGACAAATGTTTGTATATTTTTTCCTCCTCTTAATCAAAGCAAAGTTTCTGTTTACAGGGCATGGCCCATCCATCTTTCAGAGCTACGGTCAACGCCTTTGCCAGGGCTGCCACAGCTGCTCTGGGCTGTTCACCTGCTCTGCTCCGAGGAGGGGGTGCTATTTCGGTGGCAGCTCACTGCAGAAAATCCCAGCTCGTCGTGGCCAGGCGGGTGCGTAAATGACAAGAGGGCTCCGGCACAGCCGGGTTTTGGGGCACCGGGGCAGAGCCGGCAGCCCTGAGCCCCGCCATGGCCCGGGGGAGTGACGGGGGTGTCAGTAGCCCCCAGCCCAGCCGCCCGTCGTCCCGTGGTTGCCAAACCTGGCGAGCCGGGATGAGCTCGCGGGTGGGAAACGTGGATGGGCAGCGATGCTGAAAGGCCACCCGCAGAGAGACGGACCTTCCCTCCTTTAATAATACTCAATAAAATACTGCTCCTTTTTGGAGGAGCGGCTGCATTTTGCATAGCACGATTACATTCCTGAGTCTGTGTATAACTCGCGCCCCGCTCCCGCAGGAGGCAGCTGCGAGGTCCAGCCTCGGCACCGACTGATTTTTACCATTTTCACCCAGGAACAAGTAGAGAGAGGCCCGTCCGCAGATGTTTAGGAGAGCAATTTTCTGCTAAGTACTTGCGCGTCAGGGGGATTTATACATTCCGTGAACCAGGCAGGAAGAGAGTTTGGGTTTTGAGGCCACCGATTTTTGCCTGACAGCCTCGCAAGGTCCCCCTCTGAGCTCCCCCGCGTGCAGCAGAAGATGCAGCATCCCCCAGCCTCCAGGGCTGCCGGAGACCGCCTGCGCAGAGACCCCACGGTGCGCAGAGACCCCACGGTCACGGCGATACACGCAAACCTCGCGAAGAAAGATCCCAGCCATGTTTCCTGCGGTGCAGCAACTCTACGGATGAGAAATGAGTCCCTGCTCCCGAGAATATAGGGACTGACCGAACTTAAAAAAAAACCAAACTAACCACCTGTAGGTGGTTGTCTTTGAAGGCTACTCATTGCTGCGCTTCGGGAACACCTCACCTCACGCGGCATTTCCCATTACCTTCCTCCGATCCCTGGCCGTCAGTCCCCGTGTCCTGGCCATCAGCTGGTCCCTGCTGTAGCGTCCCACCGTTCTCCTCTGGCTTTTCTTTGGGAATACAAAGCATAAGGAATGGACTGGTGGAGCAGTTAGTGACAATAATCGGGTTGTAACGGTTGCAGAGCGGCAGCAGATTTTCAAAGTGAAAGATTATGAAATTGCTTGTTTCTTTAGTCACGTAGTTTTCATCGCGCCCGGTGTACCTGCTAGCTCAGATTTGTCCCTAACTCGGAATTACTCCGAGTCACTGTTATAATGACCATAGGTTAGGAATTTTGACTAATATAGGTAGTACATCCTGTTATTCATAAGGCTATACATAAAACAGAACTTTTCTCTCCAAAGACTTAAAAAAAGGCACTTGTACTTTACCTTTGTGTTGCTTCTCTCCATCACAATCCCCATGAACTATGTCCTCTGCCAACAAATTTCTATTTTCCTCCTGATTTTCCTGTGCAGGTGGAGGGTCGGGGCTCGTTTCTGCGTTTGCATAAGGAACCGTCCCGACAGATTTGGCTATTTCATCAATGACGCCGATGACCTGGAGTGGGCCCTTCTCCGGGGGTACGCTCCCGTTGCACTCGGGCATGGTGGAAGCTGCTGGGACCTCTTCTGTCATGCTTAGGGCCGTGCTGTGCCGCACCGCGCCGTGCCGCCGGCCGGGGCTGTGCACCGCCGGGGCCCCGCTCCTGCACCCCGGGGTGGGGAGCGATGCTCCTCACCCCTTCTCCCGGGGGTTTGGTCCCTGGGCAACGGTCAAGGCGTGTCTCCGCGGGCGCTGCGGCAGAGCCGGGACCGCGGTGGCACCATCAGCTGCGCCGAGGGCTTGCCCGCGGGCTCTGGCCACGGGGCGATCCAATCAGCACCGCGCTTGTTGCTGAGGCTGGTCCCGTTGCATAATTAAATGCACCATTTTAATTTACATAAACAAACAATCTGAAGCAAGGAAGCTTTTGTGCTGGCGTGGAGAGCGGGTCGTTCAGCATGTCAGCTCCGCCGTAATAAACAGAGATTTTGTACTCGGGGCACAATGGCCCTTTGTGCCCCCGCCTGGTCACAGGGACGAGGATTGTTCTGACCCCTAATCCCCGGAGGGTGACCACCTTCCGCGGCGCTGCCGCCACCTAACCCGCTTAACATTCCCCGGGGGGTTTGTGCCGATAAACCCCGCCGTGCCGCCGGCCGGACAATGCGGGCATTCTGCGCTCCTCAGGAGCAGAGGGGCCGGTGGGGAGGGCACATGCCCCACACACGGCGCCGTGCCCCGCGCAGCCCCAGCCCGACCACGGCCGACAGATGCCTGACATCTGCAACGCCCCGCACGGGGAGACGCGCCACGAGGGCTCAGCCCCGGGGGCAGAACTGGGAGGTGAAAACCAAAAGCACCAGCCGAAGCGATGGTTTGTGACGAGGTGTGAACCGAGGTGTCAGGTCCCCGAGGCTGAGCCAGGCAACGGGACACTCGCCCCTGCTGAGACCCCAGCACGTGCCCTCCCACACAGCACAACCCCCGCTGCAGAAACAGCTTCTGGCCACAGCGCAGAATCCCGGAATCCCAGAGCGTCCGGGGTCGGCAGGGACCCCTGGAGGTCACCCGGTCCCAGCCCCTGCCAGAGCAGGGTCCCCCAGAGCCGTCGGGCAGGAACGCGTCCAGGCGGGTTTGGGATCTCTGCAGAGCAGGAGACTCCACACCTCTCTGGGCAGCCTGGGCCAGGGCTCGGGCACCCTCCCAGGAAAGGAGTTTTCCCTCCTGTGGGGCTGGAAGTTGCCGTGTCCCGGTTTGTGCCCGTTGCCCCTTGTCCTGTGCGCGGGCACCACTGAGAAGAGTCTGGCCCCCCGCTCTTGCCCCCCGCCCTGTAGCTGTGGCTGGGCATTGAGGAGATCCCTCTCAGGCTGCCCTTAGCAGCAGAAACTCTCTTTAAAGGGATACAAAAGGAGCAAGGGCTGAGATTAGCACTGACATCAGTGGTTACCAGTCGGACCTAAAGCCAGCAGGAGCGAGAGGGGAAGGTCTCCCAGAGGGAAGCAGGAGGATCGCCCCAGCCCCGGCAGCACCACGGCGTTTCCCGACTGCGGCTGAACTCGTCTCAACCCTGGTGCCCAAAGCCAGGTTTACGTAAGAGTGTAATCTCCTGCTGTGAATGACTTTTTGTGTTCATACAATGCAACATTTTTGATATCTTTAGGCTTTAGGAGTTGGAAATCCTCTTGTCGACTCGATTAGAAATGGACCCAAAGCCTTCCCACTGGTTTTGTTCATCTGTGAATTTGCATTTTGAAATCAACAAACTTTCATCATTGTTATGCAAATGAGTTTGGTGTATTTGATTTATAAAAGCTATCTTTTGCTGGAAAAATTTATCCAAGAAAAATGGACGATGATGTTTGGACGCGAGTTGCCAACACGCAGCAGTCGGTGCTCCCAGGAGAAGCGGCCGGGTACCGGCACGGGCTGATGGCTGGAGGGGGGAAGGTTACTTTCTGTTCTTATCAAGATACTTCCACATCCCCAAGATAATCCAAAGGATTTCTGTTTTGACAGGTCCTGTCCCCAGGGTTTCCCTTGTTGTGGAAACACCATCAGCAAAGGTTTCACGGCTGGGACTGGCCTGAGCGTCCCTGCTGTGCTGTCACCTCGGGCTGTGCCCCTGAGGGTACCCGGGAGAGCCGCGGGTGACAGTGGCAGCGCCGATGGCCACGCCGTCACCTCGCTTTGTGCAAGGAGCCATGGGGACGTCCCCCTCTGGCCCCGCAGAGGCCATGGGCACCAAGGAGCAGGGACAGGGACATGGCAGGGGCAAGGGGCCGCGGCCACCCCAGGACAGGCAATTCACCCCGCTCAGTGCAGCTGGCACAAATCCTGCTCCGCGGGGGGCAAACTGCCAGCCAGGCTTCACATTTCAAAACAGCTCAAATAACCCAAAAAATAACCCAAATTACCCAAAAAATAACCCAAATAGCCCGTCTATTTCACACTCGAAATAACCCAAAGCTGAAAACATGGCACCAGGCTTGGCAAGCGTGAGCCCTGCTGCCCTGGGAGCTGGGTCAGCTCCCGCGGGGACGGGGACAGGGATGGGGACAGGTCCCATCCCCATCTCCCCAGGGACCTGCCAACCTGACTTCTCGATTGCAAGAAGATATTGGAACAATCTGAGGTATTTCCTGGTGCCATCTATTGGTTACACAACCAGTTCTTGACAATTCACATTTTCCCAAATACGCGCCTCGTGGTCGAAACACCATTTGCATGACTCTATTATAAATCATCTTCAGTGTGACCTTTAACGCAGGAAGTTTCCGTTCGAGCGATCCTTTGCTGAAATTTCGGAAATAGCACCTGGGAGTTCAGAGGCGTTGGGGCACAACAGGGGTTTGAGAGCCAGCGGGGTAAATCAGCAGAGCCCCAGCAATTCCAGATCATCCAGGAATAGGAAGGGGCAGCCGTGGCAGGGCGTTTGCAGGGTGTTCGCAGGGCTCTGTAGGCTCCTCTGTCATTAACGCTCTGCTCCCGGATTTCTGCTCCAGTCCCAGGTTTCTGGGAGCAGCTGGTGCCCAGGGCACACGCATGCCACCCGCGGTCCCCCAGCAGCTCTAGAGCCGCAGCCGCGCAGCCCAGGGCCACCACGGGACATGCAATGCCACCTGAAACCCAGGGCAGGACGACAGGCACGGTGGGACAGGAGGCAACCGTTCCCACCATGCCACACAGCCAGGAGGGATCACATGTCACTTGAACACCCAGAGAAAAGCTCCTGTGGATCATGTCCACAAGCTGCAATCAAGCATTTCAATTATTGTTCAGCCTGGAGAAGAGAAGGCTCCGGGGACACCGAATAGCAGCATTCCAGTTTCTGAAGGAGCCTACAGGAGAGCTGGGGAGGGACTCTGGAGCAGGGAGGGGAGCCATGGGACGAGGGGGAAGGGTTTTACACTGACAGAGGGGAGACTGAGATGAGATGTGAGGCAGAAATTGTTTGCTGTGAGGGCGGTGAGCCCCTGGCCCAGGGTGCCCAGAGAAGCTGTGGCTGCCCCATCCCTGGAGGGGTTCAAGGCCAGGTTGGACGGGGCTTGGAGCAGCCTGGGCTGGTGGGAGGTGTCCCTGCCCGGGGCAGGGGGTGCCACTGGGGGGGCTTTAGGGTCCCTTCCAACACAAACCAGTCTATTACTCTATGACTCTATGATTTCCATTTTGTCAGTAATATAAATACCTTGTGCTTATGAAAAAAACATACCTTGGGATTCCTCTTCTATAGAAAATTTCAGAATTTCTACTTTTCACCCAGCGGAGGGATGAAAGGAAAGGCAGAAACGCGGGCATTCCCCTGGCAGAGCTGTTGGGCACCAGCCTCCCGCGTGTCCTCGGGACCGGGATGCTGCCACCGCTGCCGCCACTGGTGGTGGTCCCGCTGGCCACACTGGGCTTCGGCGGGGAGCTGCAGGAGGGCAGTGTGTTTCCTCTGAAAAACAGGGCTGCGTGCCAGAGTCATGCAGCAAGGGCACGCTCGTTACAAACCGTGGGCACACGCAGAGAAATCCAAGTTCTGATAGTGTTAAAAATAGGCAGCTGCTGCTTTCTTCTTGGCAGACGCTGCTGACGGCGCCCGAAGGGATCGCTGAGGAGGGAGAGCAGCTCCCGCCTGCTTGAGGCCATTTGCCCGCACGGGTTGTTCTCCCCAGCCCGTCCCCAGGAGCTGAGGGGACACACGTCACCCCCAGGTCACCGCGGTGACGGGGAGCCTGGCAGCTGCTGGGATGCTGCAGCATCTCCAGGGGTATTTTTAAGCGGGCAGAGCTCGTGGCTGGACTTGGAAAAGGGAAAAGGGTTCCTCTCGCCACAGGCAGCTATTTGTAAACAGAGCTGGGCAAAAACACCTCTCAAGGCCTGGAAAACATTTAATTTGCACAAACCTGAGGTGGTTTGTGCCTCTTTAAGCTCTTAAAAAAAGAAAAAGCCTGTACTGAGAGAGCCAAACCTTACGGAGGCAGCTCGGGCTGCGGAGCTCTCCCCGCGCAGCGCATCGCCAGAACAGCCCTGCTCCCGCTCTCGCTTCCACCCGTGCTGGATCGCTCCTGTCCCCATGCACCCGCCGGTGCCACCGGGGCGTTTCTGGGCCCTGCAGCCTGGCATTGCCCACGGCAGCGACGTGGCGTCGCCGTCCTCTGCCACAGACCTCCGGCTCTGCACCGAGTTGGCAAGGCCTCAGCGCCGGGGCTGGTCGGACGGGCTCGCTCTGGCCTTCAAGGGCTGTGTCTGGCTGCGGCGGCGATTTCTGTCACCCACCGGGTGAGTTTGCTTTACTTTCACTTAGCAGTGTGTGGCACAGCCATAGTTCTGCACAGTAACAAGCAGCTGCTCTGTGCTGGGAGCACAGCAATAAATTCTTGGCTCCTTCTAGTATAAGGTGTGTTTGCCTTTCGCCCGGCAGCGGCAGGCAGGACAGACCCAGGCACCCGCCATAGCTACCTTTCGTGATCTTCTTTTCAGTGCTATGAAAGCTGGGTGCGACACGTGAAAACTCCTCAAGCAGCTGCGTGAGAAAGGAACCATCGGGTGCGAAAGCAGAAATCAGCCGAGCAGGACGGCGCGGGGGAAGGCAGAGGCGCAGCCACCCCTGAAAAGTGAGCAGAAACGGTGGCCGGAGGGACAGCCACCCGCTCCGGCACAGTGACACGGAGCAAAGCCCAGGGCAAGCAGACACAGAGGAACACAGGGACTCCTCACGTATCCCCCGCAGCTTCCAGGGCTGCACCGTTAATCTTTCACAGGATATTACAGCCTTGAATGATTTTCCACCAGATTTGAAATGTTCCCAGCAGAAGCCGCAACCTGTTTCATGGCTTTGTGGAAAAAAAGTTCCAGAGTAGAAATTACAGGCCAAGGAAGCCCAGAAAAAAAAAAAAAAAAGAAAAAAAAAAACAAAACCAACAACAAAACACAAAACCCTGGGATGCTGCAAAGGTGACAGCACAAGGGCCAGGCTGGCCGGAGGGCTGCGAGCCACGTGGGGAGGTCCCGGGGCAGCCGCAGAGGCACCTTCCCCAGCGCCCAGAGCTTCTGCTGCTGAAGCACAGGGGGTTCACCAGCGCCGGCGGAGACGCCGCAGCCCACGCCGTGCTGCGCTGAACCAGCCCAAAAGAGTTAGGGCCCAAACACTCCCCTCGCCTCAAGCGGGCTTTCTGCCTGCGTGCTGCTGGCCCCGGGCCGAGAGCCGTGGCTGTGTCTTGCCCGTATTTGGCTCTTGAGTTCAGGGAGGGTTTGCCTGGGTGTGGACACGGGGCAAGACCCAGTTAAGCAGTTAAGAACCCTTACAAGGTCAGGCTCGATAGCATTCAGCAAATTACTAAAGTTTTAAGTTTAAAAAGGAATAGCATCCTTCAGAGCAGCCGCGCTTCTTTCTGCAGCAAACTCGCATTGGCCCCTTTATCCTCGGGGGATAAGAAGAAGAAAGGTAAACCCCCGGCTGTTAGGGAATGGAGCAAACCCTGAAGGACCCCACGATCAGGGCGCACACCTCCTCCACGGACGGTCAGAGCACCTTCACACGGGTCGCTCGGCACTGCAGCCCCCCGAGCCCCGCCGTTCCCACACAGTGCTGCCCTGGCGCCCACTCTCCCCTGGCCCGGTGTCCCCCCCCGGGCATGCTCTGCGGGGAGAGATGCCATTTCAAAAGAGCTTTCTGGCCCGTTTTGCTCTCCGAGCCGTTTGGTTTGCCCGTCAGCTCCTCCCAGCCCGCGGAAGGCTGGGGCATGGTGGATCTCGGCGCCGGCTGCAGACACCCCGCCTGTCACCCACATCCTGTTTGTCATCCTGGCCGTCAACGTGTCATGTCGTCGTCTCGTAGCAAAGCATGCTCTCGCTGCTGCTGGAAAAGCATCATTTATTTGGTCTCTCTTACGGCCTTTCTTAAGCTCGTTGGGTGTCCAGGCGCCTTCAGCCTTTCCACACTGCAAGCAAGCACGTGTCTCCCAAGGTGTGTCACGTTAACCGTCCATACCAAAAGCAATCACTGCCTTGGACCATAAAGCTGCATTAATTTCCACCAGAGACGCAGCCTTAGGGAGCAGAGTTCACGCGGTGTTTTAAACACCGTTTTTCCCCTCTATAACGCAAGGCGGAGGGTGCAGGCTGTGACCACGGCACCCCGGCCAGCCCCACCTCTGCCTCTGGGTCTCTGCAAACCGGCTGCAACGAAGACAAAACGAGACTGTAATTACGGAGCTATAGGGGAAAAGTGAAGCAGACCCCGTCAGGCTGACACACCTCCATCGGTCTCTGCGGATCAGCCAGCCCACGCTCCTCTGCCCGGCTTCGGGCATGCGCTGCCCGTCGCCCCGGGGGAAGAGTCCGCAGCACCGCTGGGAAAAGCTTCAACCCGCCGTCAGACACCTCGGGCCAGGAACGGTTTGTCTCTGGCACAAATGCATGCAACAGCCCTGGGTCCTTGGCCAGGTACAGAGAGGAGCGAGGCACCTTGGCCACCGGCAGCCACACGTGGCAACGAGCCGGGCTTTGGGTGGCTGGAAACGTCCCCACGTTTCTGCGGCGATGGGGACGGCTCTGCCCTGGGTGACAGCCTGGCACCGCAGCCCGGTGTCCTGCCTGCAGCTGGCGGAGGTTAAGGCCCCTCTCTGCGCGGGGCTTTGTGCTCCGTGGGGCACTAGGACACCCGCCACCACAGCTCCTGGCTGCTGTGCCCGCAGTCGCTGTCGGACCCCCATATACCTGCCTTTACCTCCACAGTTTGTCCAAAGAGAAATAATCTCTACTTTCTTTTTTTTTCCTCCTTTCAGCTGGTGTTTTTGGCAAAGAAAAGTAAAACTCTACCTTGAGACAGCAAATCACAGGCAAAAGAATGGGCGTCTCTCCATGAGGCGCAGAGCCCAGAGCGGCGCCTGCGACGCCCCAGCGCGGGCTGAGGGGCCGGAGCGGAGCCCACCCCCGGGCGGGGGGAGCCGCTGGCAGAGGGGCTCGGGGCTGAGCTGCGGGTGCTGGGGTCGGCAGCGCGCACAGAACTTCGCTCCCACACACAAAAACCTCGCGAGCTGCTCTCCTGGTCGCCCCCCAGCTCTCCCAGAGACTTGCCGTATCACCATCTACTTAATCCTTTTAAGAGAAATTACAGACGCCAGGACAGATTCTGCTGCCTTAGATGCTGTTCGTTAATGCTGTTCATTCATTAGAGAAGTGTTGGGAACAGGCTGTTTTCTTTTGGAGTTCATCTCGGAGGGAAGCTCTTGGGTTTAGCCTGAGGTTTCTGAAAAGACCAGGAAATCCTGCCCCAGCAGGACCTGGATGGTAAACAACCGCATGGCAGCTGGGGCAAGAGACGAATGAGTCACGCAAGGTGTTTAAATTATGTTTAAAATTCTTCCAGTTGTATTTGAAAAACATAATTATGTTGCTTGGGCTGAACAAACAGCCTATTCCTGCGTCGCCTGAGAGGGGAAATAAAATTTCTCTTTTCCTTCACATCTCTGCCCGTATTTATTAAATCCCTTCACATAAACCATCAAGTCAATCTGCCTGCCCGAAGCCTCTGCTCCTGCAGAAATGTGAACAGGTCAGGATCTCCCAGCCGACGGGCGGCGGGAACACCAGCCGAGGGGCACCTCCTGCCCCCCCGGGCGCACAGAGGGACCCGGTCCCGGCACAGCCCTCCCAGATGTCCCCAGAGCGTCACCTGCCACCGCGTCCAGGCGCGGGACAATCCTGCTCGCCCCTGCGGGACAATCCTCTGCCTTTACCTCTCTCGCCTCAGAGAGGTTCAAATCAATCCGAGCTATAGTTACATCATTGTAAGTGGACGAGTATTTTCTCAAATCTAGTAAAATTCCGGCCAGCACCGTGCCCTCCGGGGGAGCTGTGAGACCCCGTGTGCCAGGGACTCTTGCCGAGCTGTCACCGTGCAGAGCACACCGTTCCTGGCCAGCACTGCCGAGAAGAGCCCGTGGAGCCGCGCTGGGAAACGGGGGACACGGAGAGACCCCCCGCCCGCACCTTCCCTATGGCAGCTGCCGTCCCCTTGCCTCCCCCCACGCCCAGCAGACCCACGCTCCGAGCCCCTGTCCCCGGGGAGCGCTCTTGCTGCGGGCCTCCAGCCTGTTTGCCCCCTCGCCCACTGCCACCGGTGCCCCCCGCCGCATCCCTCGCCTCCAAGACGGGGGTGCACGGTGATCGGGCACCCGGCCCCGCACGCCCCCAGCTGCTCGGGGCAGCCAGCGCACAGGCACCGGCACCGCAGAAGAGCGCCGGGGGCTGCCGGCGTGCTCGGGAGGGTCCTCTCTGCTCCAAATCCCCGCAAGGAGAGAGGTTTGGTGGGACACGGGGCAGTGGCGGGACATGGGGCAGAGATTGCAGCTGGCCGCATCACAGCTGACAAACCAGGTTTTCACAGGGCTTATACAACAGCTGCTAAGAGATGCGACGGCGGCCAGTGTTCATCGAATCATAGAATGGTTTGGGTTGGAAGGGACCTTAAATGTCATCGAGTCACTTTGTAAATCTGTGGGCGCTGGCAGCACGGCGGACCAGGGGAACCCATCCCTGCGTTGGAGACTGGGAAGCGGATGGTGGAGTTCGCCCTTTCTGTTCCGACACACGTATCGAGCACGCACGTCCTCGAGCGGTGGCCGCGTCTCAGGGCAATGGCCCTGCACAGGCCGGCGTGGGCACCCCCACAGTCAAACGGCCGGTGCAGGTCCTGATGGCCAGTCCCGCAGTCAAGTGGCCAGTGCGGGTCCCGATGGCCACGTACGTGCCGGTGGAGCTGGCAAGTGGGCCCCTGGCCCACTCCTGCACACCCACCTAAATCCCCCACCGCAAACCACGGGCAAACCTCTGCCCCTCATCTCAAAACGCTGCCGCCCATGGGGGGTCTCTCTCTGCCGTACGCTCCGGGCTCCATCCTCTCTCTAACGGGACTCTGTCACTGGTTTTAGTAGAAGCACTTTTATTAAAGACCTTTGTGAGACTATGACTTCGGTAACAGGAAATAAATAGCTATCAATTTTGCATTCAATTAAAAACTGTTATTAACACTAAAGTACGCTGAGGAAGTCCTGCAAAGGTTCTTCACATTTCAGAGTTAGTCATTTTTCACGTTAATGAAGAGGTCCACGGTGTGCTCTGATTGAAAATTAAAATAATTAAAAAACCCCAGAGCATTTTAAATACCATCAGTCCTGTTGTGAGGTTGCGTGAGGAGAGGAAACAGGCCGTGCCACCGCGTTTCACCCACCGCGTGCTCCTGGGCGAGCTGCTGCCCTCGGTCCCAGCCCACGCAGCCGTCCCCCGCGCAGAGACCCAGCCACTGCGGATGACGCGTGCCATGTCACACCCGACTTTCTTCCTCTTCCACCGCCCGGTGAAGGCCCGGAATGAATTTCAAAAGGTGCTTTCGGACACTGGGTCGCCTGCTTTTCCGCGGGAGGGTCCCAAAACTACTGCTGCTGCCGCCCTCCCAGAGCGGGGACATGGACCCGCTGCTGGCCAGGCTGATGCTGCGGTTCCTGCGCAGGGACGACCTCCCGGCAGCGCCCTCCACATCCCGCGGGAAGAAGCAGTCATCGTCCACGCTGGACTGGCGGCTCAGGCTCTCCGCTGCGGAATCCTCGAAGGCGCCGCTCTGGTAGAAGCTGTCCTCGCTGTCCAGAGTCATGGAGCTCAGCCGGCTGCGGGAGCTGCTCTCGCTGGAGAAGCGAGGCTTCCTCGGAAAGAGGGGTCCCGGCGCGTCGCAGCCACCGAGCAAGCCGGACTCCTCCAGCTCCAGTGCGCCCAGCAGAGCATTGTCGTTCACCTCCCCTGCAAGCAGAAGGCGAGGAGGAGCGTTATTCGTGGCTCCAGGATGCCCATGCCCCGGTGGCGCAGGGGACATCGTGCCCGGCATCTCAGCATCCCCGTTCCCTCCTGGGGAGCGGCTTCCCGGCTGCAGGGTGCTCTCTGCCCCTGCCTCCCCCCACACGCAGAATCAAAGCTGCTCCCTGGGCAATCCATTAAAAAACCAACCAAACGGATCCCGCCCCTGCTAAGTCCAAAATAAAGGTGGGGAAAAACTTTGCAACCTACATCAACCCCTTTCCTAGAACTCATGCAAAAGAGCCTTTGCTCTGCATCAGTCAAGCAGCGTCCAAATTCATTACTCCCGGAAAAAAACACCTTCCCAGGGCCAGCCCCATGCCTTCGTTAACAGTGGAAAAGGAAAGCAAATGAAAATCAGATTAGAGAATTGCTCTTCACTGATCGGAGCGCGTTTCCGCAGGAGGACTCGGCAGCGCTGCGGTTTCCGACCCGGAAAGGAGGACGTACCGTGCAGCAAGCGCCGTTCCTGGGAGAGCAGGCAGCGCAGCTCCACCCACTTCTGCTGCAGCGTTTGCTGTGGGGAGAAAAGGGCTCCGTCACCACGCGCTTTCGCAGAAGCACAAAACACTTGTAGAGAAAACAGAGTATCTAGAAAGTACAGGTCGCCTACAGGAAGCGCTCGTACCTTCTCACTGAGACAGTTTCCCCGGAGTTTGGCAAAGTTCTTCCAGAAAGCACAAGCCCAGCCGTGCCCTGGGGGCTGGGGCTGAGGTGCTGTACGCCTCTGATGTGAGAAGCAGAAGCCTGGCGATGGTGCTGCTCGCCTCCAGCCCACGGGACAGACACCAGCCCCCCGCACCCCTGGAGCCGCCGGCCGGGAACGGGCACCCCGCTCCTCCTCCGGGCTCCGGTGGCGCAGCATGGCATGGCTCTTGTCTGCACTAGCTGGCCTGACAACCTCCAGGGTGCCAACACGTTCCAACCCCGTGCCAACCAGGAGCAACAATTTTCTTCCCCTCTGTTGCACATCAGCTTTTGAGATAGCAAATAAACCTGATTCAAAGCAAGAAGACCAAAACGCAGGTGGACCTGCAGCTGGAGGCGGCGGCAGTAGGCACTGCCCCAGTAACCTGCGTGGACCCGGTGCTCCTTGGGCACGCAGCCGGACGGGCTGGCAAACCCGGGCTGGCCAGACCAAGCTCGCGTGGGCAATCCTGCTATTGCATTCACATTGTTTCTCTTTTCCCCATTTCGGAACAATCACTCACAAACTGAAGACCGTGGTCCGCTGCAGGATGCCCTATGGGACGCACTGGGACACCCAGCGAGCCCCCAGCCCCCCGCAGAGGCCGGGCAGCCCCCAGCCACAGGAGGGGGTGGCACAGAGGGTCTGCCTGGGGTCCCTCAACCTACCGAGCAGAAGCCATTTATGAGGGCACCAGGAAACCAGCCTTTTCCCTTCTTGGGAAATCCCTTCCTAGTGCATTTGGACATGCTCTGGCAGAGGGCTGGCGCAGGGCGCGGGTACCTGCTCGCGGCTGGGTGCCCGTCCCACCGGCACGGCGGTGGTGGCGAGGAAGGGTCCGTGTCCCAGCTGCCGTCCCCCACGTGGGCTGTGACACCAGGGCAGGACATGCGTGTGCAGCCGCATGCCAAACACGGGATGCTGAGCGCTCACGGGCACGGCACCGGGGCGCTGCGGTCACAGGGGTTTGCGGTGACCAAGCACACCCTTCAGTAAGGGACCCGCGACGGTGACAAACACAGCGAGGCACCAGAGACTGTTGTAGAGTCAGGCTCTCTGCGCTGCAGCCACGCTGGCGTGAGAGCGCAGCATCGGGCACACACCCATCTTTTACCCGGTACCCACGCTTGTCACGGGGGTTTGGCACTTCTGGGAAACAGCTGTTATCGAAAAACTCCCCTTTTGAAACAGAACATTTCACAGCAGATTTTGAGATTTGGGCCTTATAATTTCCCTAGAAAGGGGTGGGGGGGAGAAGGGGGAGTGATGTCCCATTTCTGGTAACTTTACCAGTTATTTCATCCAGATTTCTAAGGAACGAGACGGAATGGCTTGCCAGGGAGCCCTGACCGTGGCCAGGACGGGAGCATCCTGCTGAAGCGTTCCCATTAGCACAGCAATGAGCTCTCTGCCTCTGGGGTCTGGCTCGTTTCTCGCCCTGCCTGCTCTCGCCATCCGGCCGGGCAGTCTCAGCATCCCCGACCACCGCCCCGGCTCCCGCCAGCCTCGGGCAGCGGGGACACGGTCACACACAGCTCCACGCGTGGCCCCAGCACTCCCAACGCCTCCCGCCCCACCGGACCACGCCGGGCACGCAGGGGTTTGTCCCAGCCCCAGCCCCACAGGGAGCACCCCCGGGCTCGGCTCTGCCGGCTCGTCCCACCACCCGAGAGCCCCCCACAGCCCGGCGGGCGGTTTTACCTCCTCCAGAGAGAAAATAACAGCCAGCTGTGGGGGGGGCAATGCCTAAAACCATCTCGGCTGTTTCCAAAAGCCTCCTCCACAGCCCCCATCAGTCTAACAAGCCTTGGAGGGGAAACCGAGCCCACAGAGGTCTCGCCCTGACCTCCTCGCCCATCTCCTAGGCTGGAGTGACGGTGACCAAGGCAGATCCCACACTGCCCTCGGCACCCCCGGCCGCAGCCCGGCCAAGGGTGGGGGTTCCCCTCCTTTCCTCCCCCCCAGCCCACGGCCACCCTTAAGCACCTGCAGCACCAGCGGCACGCAGCAAACTGCAGCTCCCTGTGCCGAGCTCTTACAAACGCAGCACAAACCAAATTAAATAAACATTGCTTTAAACGTGCTAAATACTAAACATGAAATCACGCCCGTGGCAGGGGTTATATTTTATAGGCAATGGCACATACGGCAAACCCTGCCCCGCTGCTCAGCCCTGGCAAGCCTCACCCATTTGGCATGAGGTTTATTCTAGCCAGATTCATTTTTAACGCCCTGTTTAAAGTACCATACTCCTGCGCGGAGGTTTTGGCACAGAGTTGCCATAAGGAAAAACTCCTCACTGAGGTCGATGGAGTCCCAGCTGCGGAAAGCCCTTGCGGTGCCTGCGGCACTGCGGCTGCAGCGGGGCGAGCGGAGAGGCTCACCGGGCCACCGGCACCCAAAAACCGGCTCCCAGCCCCGCTGGGCAACAGAAGTTCTACACGTCAGAGGTGTCGTCAGCGTGCCGGCCCTAACGAGCCTCAGCTTCCCTTTTTGCTAAATATAGAGTGCGTTAAAATACGCGGTTGTGCTCTTGCAGGGGAGGTTGCCGACCCGCTGGGCACAGCCGCGACAGAGACAAGGGAAATGCTCAGTGAGTTACAGAAACTATTGTGGGGGAAACATTACCAAAAAAACACACAGCAAATATTACAGGGACCGCGGCTGGGGGTGCTGGCAGTGGGGGTCACACGGGTGTCTGCCCCTGCCGGGACACCCAGCCCCAAGGACACCCCCCACCCCCGTCAGCAGCGGCTCCACAACAGCCCTCTGCATTCAACAACAGATTAACTAGTTAATTATATTACCTTCAGCAACTGCAGCTTGGTCTCCAGCTCCATTTTCCGCAGAAACATGGCCCCGTTGATGGTCTCTAACCTGTAAAGGGCAGGCGACGCTGGCACCCGCGGGGCGAGGAGCGACGAGCGCTGCCAGAGCCCCCGGGCCGGCACGGGCTGCAGGGCAGCACCAGGAGCCCTCGGGGCTTCCTGCGGAGGGACTGCTGAGCTAAAACCCATTTGAAGGGGGGGGGCCTACCTTAGATAGTTCCCTGAAGACTTTATCAAGTCTACTATTTGCTTGTGACTAAAACCATCAGTGTTGACGCCGTTGATGCTGGCGAGGATATCGCCTGGTGGAGAGACAGAGGCGAAAATGAGCATCTGCAGCACACGCACACCGTCCGCGTGCTCTGCAATGAAACTAATCCAGAGAAAAGCAAAATAAGGCCACCCACAGCAGGAAAAAAACACAAATAGTTACCAATTTGAAGGCCAGAAAGATGGGCAGGACTTTCTTCTTGAATTTTGCAGACGCAAGTGCATACCTCCAGGGAGTAATCATTTTGGTGCGGAAATCTAATAGTCTGTAAATACCGAAGGGACAGCATTAACGATACTAAAGCCATGAAAACAATTTAAAAATGAATAGTCTTTTTGCACATTTTTTTTAAATGAGAAGGCTGTGATGAGCCGGGTGTATTATCACACACGTGAGAACACCAAAATGTTATAACCCAATAACGAGACATTGCATTCTCATGACAGAGACCAGCAGACACCTGCCTGTACGTTGTTTTTTGCGAAAACTAATTTTACAGCAAGTTGGTTGTTCATTATCAAAAATGCGGTAACTTCAGCCGAGAACAGCTGTTAGCAGACAGGGATGCAGGCTGCCTTCTGGATCGTCCTGCGCTGGAGGGTGCTGCCAGAGAGGTCGGTTCACAACCAGAACTGAAGAGCCAGGAGAGTTGAACCTACTTTTGCTCTTTTGGTCTCTCAGACTCATTACCCACTCACGTCCCCACACCCCCTAGAAAGTGCTTTTTATTCTTGACTTACACATTTAAATGCACATTAAGTAATTCTAAGTATAAATCCATCATGTGGTGATCAGTGCTGACACGTATTTAGAAAAATGCAAAAGTAGGCGACGCAACCTGACCAGATCTTGCAACGACAGGAAATGTCTTCTCGGTTACATGCAAATATCGGTATTTAGCCACATCTTCCTACCAAAATTTAAGACTGAAGCTAAACTTCCTGAAAACCCATGACACATCTAACCCAGATATAAGAAGACATGTTAGATTCTCCATTTTCTCAGCCAGTGTGGAACAAACAGGGATGAAGTCCAGGTGAGTCCAGGGCTTACCTGGCCAAATCACACCAATACAGGGATTTCAGCCAACAGTAGGTCAACAGTAAAACTTCTGGCTAAACTAAGAGCACCACGTGAAACCTGAGGGTCTCGGAGGACATGCCACTGCAGGCTACACATGCCCTTTTTTTTTTTTTTGACCTATTTCAGAGTGGTAGGTCTCACCTACAACCTGAAAGACTGGGCCAGCTTGAGCAACAAGAGCTGGACAAGCAGGATGGGATTCATCACACCTAACTGGAGCCATCTGGACAGAGGTGTCTCAACGTCCCCACCAGAGCCACCGACAACGGCGGACATCTCCAGGGTGTGACTGATGGCCCCAAGAGAAGCACTCCAACCAGGAGGGTGGACCTCCCTCTCCCGTACTTCTCCTCCTCACGGACTGTGGAGGAGGACTGGGCTGTGGTTTTGGAGAGGACACCTAGCTTTTAGGTGGCTGCAGTGAGGGCAGAGACGTGCTACCAGAGCGTCTGCTCTACAAACACCCAGGGACTCCGGGAGCCGCACAGCATCCGTCTCGCCCCCCGGCTCCGCTCCGCCAGTGGGAAGTGGGAGAAGAAGCGGTAACACGTGAGAAGGTCTGGCATTCCGCCATCGCTGCAGTTCTCATGAGCTCCCTGCAGATGGAAGACCCAGAGTTTCACATCATCTTACTCTGGTTTGTCTAAATTTAACTTGTAGTAATGAAATTACAGCTTCTAAATAATGGCTTATCCTTAGCATCAGACAGATGCTGCCTTTCTGTAGCCCGGACTTTCTAGTGAAGCGCTCTCGCTGAATGTACATTCAGTAAGAAAATGTGCCAAGAACAATTATTTTTAATCAGAATGTCACATATAATGAAAATCTGCCCTGACAATTTACACAAAAGCCCGATAATTGACTCAATTATCTTTCCTTCTGAAAGCTCTCCACCGTTGAAGAGCTGAACGCTTACCCGCTCATTAGTCACACAACCAAATTTGAGAAAGTTAAGCTTTTCCTAATACACTAATTTCACTGAAAATACTATTTTCCCTTTATGCACAGATATAGGCAAGCTCTTTGAAGATGCCCTGCTGCCACGGTAATCGGAACGGGGCGAGGAGGGAGGTCTGGCACGCACAGGCGGAGCTCTGCGGTACCGCCACAGCCCGCTGCCCCCAAAACGGCATCCCTTTATTCCTGGGATTATTTTGTTATTGATAACTGGGATTTTAGCAGGCCTACTGATCTAAGAGCTACCTTTTGAACAAAAAAACACAAACTACAGAACAAAAATCTCCCATTAGCAGTACTCCTGATAAGATTCTGGTTTTCCTACTTGAAGATTTACTGACTTCCACATCTAACAGAATTTCTTCCTCTATGATTTAGTCATTAAGGTCATGCTTTATTTACTAAAATACATGTCAATACTATAGATCTACTTCAAAAATACGTATGTCTCTATATATGTCAAAGGA
Source organism: Chroicocephalus ridibundus (assembly GCF_963924245.1). NCBI lineage: Eukaryota > Metazoa > Chordata > Aves > Charadriiformes > Laridae > Chroicocephalus > Chroicocephalus ridibundus. Next base: position 774,590 of record NC_086290.1, on the reverse strand, counting down.
AGTAGCAAAACGCTGGTGTAAGGTATTCTTTGGAGAGAGAGTTTATTGATCTCTCTCTTTTTATACAAAAATATTCTCATATACATTTCTCCCAAAAAATATTCACTTATGGAGGTAAGAAGGCACTGCCATTGCTGCTTTGCTGGATTTGGATGAGGTTCCTCCTGCATTCAACTCTGTGACTTGTGAGAAGGCCAGAAATTCTCATCTGTGACCTTCGCTATGAAGAAATCCTTGGAAATGCCTCTTGTGTCTGTGTCACGACTGTGAGCTCTTCGAGTTTCACGAGGAGCTGGCAGATCCCAGTCTGCTCTATGCTGTCGTCACCTCATTTTGAGGATGTGACACTTAAGAGACTGCACCATATTTTATCTCTAAATGAATCGACTTGTCGTTTAATTCTTACCTGGATTTCAAACCCAAACGTCTCTTTATCTTCTTTTAATATAGCAACGAGGTGCCTGCAAGAAGAACACACAGAATTCCATACGAATGTCGGGGTGCCACGTTTCGTGCACTCCGTATTTCGAATCGAAGGGATCGTGTCCCGGCCACTGTCCCTCCCTGTGGGGGTGGCAGCACACCTTCCCTTGCAGCACTGGTGCCTGCTCTTCCTTCGCCCAAACTAAACGTCACCGTTGCCGCTGCACGTCCCAGGTGTTGGGTGCCACTCTCTGCCTTGCACCCGTATCCCACGGGGGCTGCTACATGGGAAGACTCCCAGGACACACGGTTCATGCAGAATAAGTAAATAACAGTGATTACAGAAGAATGTCTTCATACCTTTGTGGCCTTGAAGAGTCGCCCAAAGAGCTGGATCTGGTCAAGGCAAGCTGCAACCAGAAATTGGAGTGGAAAAGGGTCAGTGGGTTCACGGTTCTTTGAGGTACACGGCTAAAATCAGCAGTTTGGAGAAAAACTAAAACAGCCGGTGGCATCCCACCGCCAGCCTGCACCCAGGCAGCCTCTCCCTCTGCCAAACGAGAACTTGAACTTTCAGAACAAGAGGAAACGCAGTAAGGTCCAGGACACCAGCCAACTCGTCACCACCTCCAGAGCCCCCTGCTAGCTGCTGACGGCAACCGCTGCCTGCAGAGCTTGGAAAAGGTGCTCCCTCCTGCCCAAGAAACCTTCCTCCCCACTACGCTTCCTTCCCAAGTGAGTTAGAGAGGAATTTCACACAGTAACGGGTCTGATAACAACACCCGTGGAAGACATTAAACTGGCATTACTGCAGGACAGAGTCCCAACCGCAACACATTCTGGTGTGAAGGATGGCAGTAATCTGCAAGAGGTGGTTGTTGAAGGAATTCACGTTTATTTTTATTATGTTGGAAATTAAGCCCTGGAAAACTGGTTATACATCAGCTCTTTCATCTTCACAAAACTTTTAAATATAAAATTGAGTATTTCCAAAATAAAAAAACCCACAAGTACTCGGCACATCGTAATATCGGTTCAGTTGTTCACCTCCAGAATACGTCTGGGCATCCTTGGTGGGAGACGGTAATGCAGTAACTCATTCCAGCTTTATTAGAAAAAAATCGGCCACAGGCCGGCTATCCAGTCGTCCCTGCAACGAGTTAAAACCGAGAGCTGAGCTACCACCAGGCAATATAAAATGAAGAAACGTGAGTCTTTTTTTTGCACAGGGGTGATAATTTGACATCTTGCCGATTAGCTTTCAGAAACTCACCAACACCTACTTCGGGGGGTAGAGAGGTCTGGGACCAGCAGTACCTCGGCTGGGAGACCCCTGTGGCAATGCCAGTTGGAAGACCCTGTTTAGGGTGATAGGGGCTGCTGTGAAAAAGCATGAGAAGAAGTGGAAAAATTCAGGTTTTATCCCCAGAAAAATTTTCTGATGGCAAAAGTGCTCGGAGCAGAGAACTCTTCCCCAAGCTGCTGGAGGTGCAATTTCTGAGGACAGTAGAAATGGGAAAGACAAGAGGAATGACCATTCAAGAAAAAGCCTGCATCCGATAGAGCATCGGAGATGGACCTCTCACTGGTCCTTCCAAGCCCACAACTTTCTTCTCTTATTTTGCATAATTAAAAAAAGAACAACATCCCTACATGGCAGCCCTGTGTTTTCAAATAAGACAAGGAATATTCCTTCTTTTAGGGGTGCGGTGCCGGGAACAGGGGCCAGCGGGGCTCGGCATGCGGCCGCCCCGTGCCACCGGCTGGGCTGGGCTGCGCTGCTCGGTCCTCGGGGCACTTGTGCGCTCCTGCAAGGACGAGGGGCTGACGGGCACACAGCACCAAAGCATCGCTCCCGCAGCTGAAAGGGGTGAGGCTCCAAGATTTTGAAGTCCAGGGATTGCCGTCATTCCCATTTAGGCTGTAACTATTCTCTATAGCTCAAATCACACTTCTGTTACGCTAGGACCTCACCTTTCTTTTGTACCTTTCCCCTAAAAATCTGTGGGCATTTATAAACTTGATGCCTGGTCAGAAATGGCAGAAAGAGCATCTAAATTAAGGTAACTGCAGACAGTTATCTCTGCAGTTTGTCGTGGCAGCTGCATAGCGTTTCCGAGCCGATGCACGTATGGTCATGGCAACGAGCATCCAGGATCCCTGCTTCAGCCTAGGGAGACCTGTGCCGAAGAGATGCCTGGAAAAAGCCAGGATCGGTGTTGAACACTGATTCTTCCCATAAAAATGACCCGTGAATAAGGAATTATATTATCATTGAAAAGTTTGTAATCAATATAGCCAAATGTCTCAGGCTTCAGCAGTATAAAATGAAGCCGCAGCACGGCCGCCCACAGAAACACCCTGCTTTATGAGCGTGCATTTGCCGGGGGAGAGAAGGGAGAGGTGGGAGAGCCCCCGTGGGTAAGCAGGACCCGCAGACCAGGCAAAGAGCCGATGGCCAGCGCACCCCGTGCTGTAATTCATCATTAGCAGCCATGGCCACCTTGCAGCCGCGGCCATCAGCCTCCCCAGCACTGGCCACACAAAGCTGCTCCATCGCAGCCGTGGGCGCTGGGTGCCACCCAGCAGCCGCTGTCCCAAGATCAGCCCGGCTCCGGCTTTCCTTTATCTCCCCACACTCGGGCAAAGAAAAGGATTAAGTGTGTTGCTGTTCCTGAACAAAGCAAAGCCTTAAGCGCACAGATATTATGTACCAGTTTTCTGAGAACGCCTTCAGGTTATAACGTGCCTCAGACATTTTCTATTTAGGCTTCTTCATGCTGGACAAAGAGCCCAACGCTGGAATCGCTCGGCTGGCAGTTTACAGCAAGAGCAAGAGAGACGTTTGTGGGAACGCAGTTGGAACCAGCAGAAATGTGCTGTTCTGGGGGAAAAGCCCAGGCGAGAGGGACAGCCCAACCAGCCCCAACAGCTGTGGCAAAATGTTCCAAAATCCGGATGGAAATAACTCACGGTGGGTGCCCTCTGTCAGCACTGCAGAAGGGCCAGCCCAGCCGGGCCGCTGTGCTGAAGTAAGTGCAAGTTGAAAGGAACACGCAGACAGCGGGAGCCTCTTCGGAGCCGCAGCGCTGCTGTGGATGGAGAAGCAGCGCAGCCGGGGCAGGACCTCGGCTGCAGCAGCTCTTCATGCGCCCGAGCCCCCGCAGGCAGAACCCCTCCTCACTCACTCCCCTGCGGAGCTTCCCTCGCTGCCGGTGCTCCAAAGATTTCACTGCCACCCCAAAAACGGCGGTAATCCTTCCAGCACCCTGAAGCCGGAGCCGCAGAGGACCTGTGCGGTGACTCGGGGACACTCGGCGGGTTCCCCTTACCCCTGCAGGAACCGGCAGCGAGCCGCCAGCCCCCCGCAGCGCCCGCGTACCTGCTTGCGTCCGCGGGGCAGCGTCCCCACCGTGTTGGCCAGGTGCTGGATCCTCCTGCTGTCCATCGGCACGGCCGGCTCCCCAGCGGCCGCGCCGGCACCGAAGCCCACGAAGTTGGCGTTGTGGTTCTGCTGGATGAGCCTCCTCAGAGCCATGTCGGCGCAAGGGCGTTCAACACGGCATTGCTCAACGCTGCCGCAGCGCTGAGGAAACTAAAACGCCATCGCCCCCCACGCCATCAACAAGTACGGGGCCGGAAAGCCGGCCACGTGAGCTGTGGTTTAGGTGCACGTCGCATAAATCTCTTCTAGCAGCTCACCGGGGCCCTCGGTATGTGTTGGGCTCATAAGAGAGTTAAGAATTAGGCTTGGCAAGTAAAGAAATCTGCTTATTTTTTTTCCGTTCCTGCACACAACAGTTCTCACTGAACAGCTGCTTCTCTGCAACACTCTGTCCCTAAAGCACTACTTCCTTCAGATACTCCCCTAACTTCAGCTTGTCCCTTCCCTCGCTTGCTCAGCATCCCTCGCATCGCTCAAATTACCACTTGGCAAAGCCGGGAGAAGAACGCTTTCCCTGGGGACGGGTGTCGGTGTGATGCCCAGGCCGGGGGCCAGCGGGAGCCGGGAGCAGGAGCCGCAGACGCCGCGGAGCAAGGGCAGAGCGGTGCCCGCAGCAGAGGGCTGCGCTCTGGACGGGAGCGGTGCCGCACGCAGCAGAGTGGGGCTGGGGCACGCTGGTGCAGGCGCAGGGCTGAAGGCAGGGGCAGGAGGGGCTGCCTCAGCATTGCCCGAGCAGAGGAATTCCCAGTGCCGCGGGGCTCCCCGCGCTCCAGGGCTCCCCCCGGTCCCCTGGATTGCTGCAGGGCTGGGACATCCCCATGGCAAAGGCTCATCCCCCGGGAAACCTGCAGCTTGCAGCAGAGAAACACCCTGTCAGAGAACACCTGGGCACACACCTGGGGGAAGGTTTGTGGTCCCCGCGCCTCTCCCAGCTGACAGACCGGGACAGATGCGTGTTGCATGTCACAGCAGCACAGCAGGGACGATTTTAGATGTCCGTCCTTCGTCCTTCACCTCTGAGAAGCGGAAGGAGACAGGTCCAGGGGGAACGCCTCCGGGCTAAGGGGTGGCACCGACCCTGCTCACAGCTCACAGCTCAGGTCTCACCTCCATGGTGCTCGGTCAGAAACAAAAAGTTAACAAAGCAATGTACGATGGGGGAAATTTCTCTCCTTTTTCCTGAGAAAAGCAAGCCGTATCTCAGGGATGGCATCTGCTCGCTTGCTAAAGCTGAGTAACACGGGGACCGCAGTGACTCAAAGCCTCTTCCCCTTTTCCTGCTCCCAATCACCCTGCCAAGTGCCTTTGAAAACAAACAAAGTGCATTTCAGTTCCTCAGGCAACCCTCTTTTACGTTTCTGAAACCGACTGACTCATCTCCAAACAAGCAGAGAGGAGCAACAAACAAGATGTCCCACCAGAGCAAACAGCGCGGCCACGGCACCCCGTGTCCCCTCGCAGCGCTGCCCCGTGCCCCGGTCCCAGCCGGGCACCCCGTGCCCCGCGCGCCCACCCACGGCCACCCTGACGCCAGACCCATGGCTCAGGCGCGTCGCGGGAGACCAGAAGGGATGCTCCCTCCAGCCTCCTCCCCGGCACGGCGCTGGCTCTGCGCGGGGGCGAGGGGCAGCCCCGTGCCCCCCGGGAGGGTGGCAGAGGAGGCGTTCACAGCCCCCTGGAGAGGCAGAGCAGGAGCGTGCCCCAGCGCTGCCCTCGGGGCTGCCCACCACCGATGCCGAGCCTCTGCGGCTCTTCAGCCCGGTGCCGCTCAGCGCTAAACTCCCGAGCAACGCACGTGCAGGGACAGGGGTGCCGAGCAGCGCTGCCAGGTATTGTCTGGCACTTCAAACCCCTCCAACACGCTGTACTGTTGGCAGACCAGCAACGCGGCGCTACGAACACACCATCTTCTCATCCCCCTGGTCTCTCCCAACCTGCCCACAGTGCTGGCGCGTTCTGGGCAGACACCGGGCCATGGTTCCTCCACGCTACGGCCCCCGTCCCGGGGAGGGCTGTTGGGAAAGGCAAGAGCAGAGCAAACGCATTGGCAGGGCTCTCCTCTTCTGCAGTTTGTGGAGGGAAAGCAGAAAATCCTCATCTTCCATCCTCAGACCCCAGAGAGCTGCTCCTTTGCTCCTCTGTGGGGATCGGGTCCTTGGCCGATCCCCGCCTCTGACCCTCCAGTCCCAGAGCTCCCTGGCTCTTTGCAGGCACCCCAATTCCCAAAATTACCTCCATCGCCGCTGTCTGCAGGGGGACTCCCTGCTGCACACGAGAGGAGGTCCCAGCCTCTCCAGCATGTCCCAGGAGCAGCGCCGGTCCGTAACGGAGCACTGTTGGCTCTGCTCATCCCCACCGCCCTCAGCCCAGGATTCAGGGCACAGCACCATTCTGAAGGACCACAGCCCTGGGACACCTTGGGGATCACTCGTTCATGATGAGTAGCCGCTGCTTGATTGCACCGTTATCTGTCAAACGGGGCTTGCTGCTTTCTCGGCATCGCTATCTCCATAGGCTGGGCTGGGCTTTCCCGGGCACGATCAGACCCTGCGCGTCCTTGAAGACCTTCAGGCTCTGTTCTGTCCATTTCTATTCTTCCTACAGCTTCTTTAAACTACAAATTTATAGTGGTTTTGAAAGGAAACCCAAACTGTTGTGACATTAAGGGAATGGTTTTGCATCAAAATAATTGGACGGACAGCCACAGACTTTAGAATGGATTTGCATTTAATGAAAAGACAACAGGGGTCTTCCGTGATCTTGGTGACAAGGCAACACGAGGATCTTCCCGTGAGTTGGTCTAATCTGAAAAACTTCATACGTTGTGATACAGGCTCGTTTTATGAGAGTGCTCAAACCCTCCTCGAGGATGTGATGAAATCCACTGTGTGATTTCAAAACACAAAATCTCTATGTATTTTTTGAATAAGGTTTTGTATTGTCACACTTTACCGTGTAGACAAACCACATGAGCTATTTTAAGCAGCTAGTCCTGTGCGCTACCAACTTTTCCATCTGACAAGTAGCTGGTAAGCCATGCGATGACTCAGAATAACGGTTTAGTACCCAAATGAGTATCGCCCCGTACATGGCTCAGCATAGCTGCTGCTCTGTCCCCTGTGCTCTCCTCCGCTTTCCTCATCAAAACATAAATTTTTCAGAATGCCAAGATACGAAGCATAGGGCTGATTTTGAAGAAGTCTTGAACAACAAGCCTCGTGCTGAGGGTTGGAATTGTCCTGAAAGTTTAGATTCCTAACCTCTCCGTAACCTTAGTTCCTGTGATTTTATATTAGATTTTCAAACACTTGCAGACGTGCAAGATAGTGAACCCAAGCAATAACCCTGGGGACTCTCTTACAGCCAGTGAATTTCCAGCCCCCATTTAACTCACCACTGAAATCAGAAAGGTGTTTTACAATGAATGAAACGTGAGCAGCAATCCAGAAATACACCGGTATCCGTACAGTTCGTTTTTAAACAAATACATACCAAGGACTCCGTAGTACATTTAAGGAAAATAAATGTTGGAGGGGAAAAATCATCCGCCAAACCCCTCCGTCGTATCAGCGCAGTGTGGAGATGAGCACGTTTCTGCAGAACACGGCCGAGCGCGTGTCTGTGCGTGAGCACCCCCAGCTCTGCCCCCCGCCGCGGGGCGGCCACTCAGCTGCACGGACACACGAGCAAACACCTGCCTGGGCGTAACAGGAGACTGTTAGAAAACTGCCGTACCCCTCTCCGGTGGCATCCCATTTGTATTTCCGTCTCTTTAAAAGAAAATTCTCATCTGTCTTCGTCCTATTTGTTCTTCAAAATAACCTCACAAGGTTTAAAAGAAAGTAGGTTTTAGTATAACATTTGCCCCCACGCTATGAAAACTCACCTGAGTATCAATTTCGTATAAACTTTCGATAGTTTTGCCAGTGCCAAGACACCAGCCAGACCGAATGCCTGCATAGCGCGGTTCTGTAAGCCGCGGCTTCCCAGCTATTGCAGTCCAGCCCAGAGGAGAGCGAGACAAATCACCTAAATCTCCTTCAGCCCGAAGCCCGTCGCTGGTCTGAGCCACGGCCACCGCAAACGGCGTGGCTCTACCTGTTCCCCCGCTCGCTGCTCCCAGCGCACTGGTCCCTTCGCCCAGGAGAAGGCCCGAGACGGCGGCACATCGATTTTCAGCCCTGTGATTTGTTCCCTGACTCACTGGAAATCCATTTCCCACCAGCAAAGGCAGGAGCCCCAGTCGGGGCAGTGCTGAGAAACAGCCGTGCTTCTCAGGAGGGTTTTCCCGGCTCCCGGAGTTCCAGCGAATGTCCCCGGCAGGAGCAGCTCGAAGCAAATCCCCGGGGAGCGGGCTCCCTCCCGCGCTTTAGCGAAAGGCTCAGCGGGAAACAGGAGAACAATGCATTTGTAGGGCACATGCCCGGTCTGGAACGTGGGCTTAGGAAAGTATTATGAACAAACACGAAGTCCACAGCAATGCTCTGGGAAGTCATTTGCAAAGAAAAGAAAAAAAAAAACCCAAACCACCCTATAAAGATACTGCAGTGAAAAATCTCAGCTTCTTTCCGCTTCCTTTGCATTTACTTTGAGCCCAGACTCTAGTCATATACCGGATCCTGTTCTCACGCGGGTATTAAGGACAGCAGTATCTAAAGTAAATTCTTTCATATTAAACTGACAGAAGCTTAAAAAACAGTCCCTTGCTCTCAGCCTCCAAAGAAAGGCCAGTCCTCAGCCTGCGAGGCAGGGTGACCTGAAAGGTCCCTTCCAGCCCAGGCAGTTCCGTGATTCCAAACTGGTGTCCCAGCACCCGGGCTGCTGCAGCCACGGGATGCCTGCGCAATGACAGAGTGCAATTAAATTGATACCAAATAATCAAGAGGGGATCAATCACTTAATGAAAGGGGAAGAGATCCTGCCTCTGCAGCATAATAACGCCGCAGCCTATTGACTAGAGATCGCATGTTTTTCATATTTTCTCCTCCTTTTTGTGTTCTTTATGAACTACCTACGCATTTCCTGTGCTCTCGTGAACGCTTCCTAAGTTCCTGCAGTCCAGCAGGCCCAGGAAAGAATTAATAAAATATTTGAAAGAAAACAAGGTGCTACAGCTTTCCGAAATGCCCAGTCTGCGCAGGGGACGTGCCTTTCCCTGTGCTGTGCACTGACGGGCGCATCCCCCAGGCAGCGAGGTCCTGGGCGCGTCTCTCCTCTGCGCACACATGCAGCCTCTTCATACTGATTAGCGCACGTGCGTACACCCCCCTTCAGCCGCTTAGAGAAGTCACAGAAAGCTTTAAACCACTTCCGTTATGAAACAAAGCCTTTCTGCGCCATAGGCTAAGGTACAGCAGTTTCTACTTTGCCGTTCCTACGAATTCAGCTCGCGCACGCTGAGCAGAGACAGGAACCAGCAGCTCCAGCGCTGCCGGGGAGGGGTGTCCTTACCGACACAGCAGCAGCGGTTCCTGCCTCAGCAAGGTTTCAATTCCCTGCTAACCACCTCTAACATGCACAGAAAATGACGGCAAACTTCCCTAGGAGCAGAGCTCACGCAAAGCCACCTGCTCCCGAAGCATCCATTCTTCCAAGGCCGAGACGCCTGCAGGGCTTCTGCCCACACTCACCTTACCAAGGAGTCGTCCTCCCTGGGACACGAGCCCGTACCTTCAGGGACTGGTGAGCTGGCTCTGCTCACAGAATCCCAGAGCGTCCGGGGTCGTCAGGGACCCCTGGAGGTCACCCGGTCCCAGCCCCTGCCAGAGCAGGGTCCCCCAGAGCCGTCGGGCAGGAACGCGTCCAGGCGGGTTTGGGATCTCTGCAGAGCAGGAGACTCCACACCTCTCTGGGCAGCCTGGGCCAGGGCTCTCCTTTGCGACCAGGTTCGTACCGATGACTCCTGTGGACTCAGTTTACCTAATAACAAGAAAAAGCAGAATTAGCCCTTTCTCTTTTTGAGCCAAACTCTCCAGCGAGCAGTTTCTCTCCACACCTCTCCCCACCGGGCAGCCCGTGGCACTTTGCCGGCGTGCCAAGCGCCCAGCCGGCTGCCGCGCTGGCGCGGAGGGGACGGGGACAGTACCCGCGAAGGGCAGCATCCACCTGGCCACAGGGACGAGCTGCTCGCCTGCGGGCAACAGGGTCTCCCAGGGAGCGGGAACGTCTCAGTGCTGCGTTCTGTTCTCCAGGCGATGGCCACCGGCCCGGCGCTGGCCAGGGGATGGCAGCCAAGGCTCGCAGACGGGCCACGGGCTGCCGCTGTTTGGTTGGGACCTGCTCCAGAGCCACCTCTGGCCGTACAGCAACCAGAGCCTGCGCTTCACAGCCAGCACCAGACCTGGTAACTAAAGCTGCCTTGAAACATGCAGTCACCAAAAGGGAGAGCGCGCCTGTGATCCCACTGACCGCTGCAGAAGGACCGAACTCACAAGTAATTGTCTACAATACAGTGGCCTTCTTAAGAAAAAAATAAAAGCCCACAGTATCCTTCAAAAGTCATGAAAAACTCAATACTCTTGGGTAGTTGTGTGATGGATTTCATTTTGACATGCCTTAAACTTGAACAAAGCCTGACTCAAATCCCCAGGCTATGGTTACGTTGGGGGGATTTTCAAGCAAGCAAAGACTTCGGAATCAAAGTCCTGTCTGTGAGCGGGTCTCCCTCGGGTTTACACCCCTGAAAACCTAAGGAGGTGGAAGAGTGGGACCCAGGGAGTTCTGCGAAAGGCAGCTCAGCCCGAGTTCACATCAGCAGAGGTGCGAGACGAGGTGCTAAGGCGGAGAACAGGCTCTGCTCCTACGAGACTCAACCCCTCGCTCAGGACGGTGTCTCTCCAGCATGGGAGAAGCGGCCGTTTCCCGGACAGGGAGGCAGGAGGGCGCGAGCACGCTCCGGTTCAGCTCCGGTGCTTACCAGCTGCTCTCCTTGACTAGAGCAAGGGTTCACCACAGCCTCGAGCAGAGGCTGGATGTTTCCTGCATCACCATGTCTGCTACACACCAGGAAGGGCACGTGCAAGACACGGCATCGCTGCACGCACCCCAGCAGCACCAGAGCCCGAAAGCAGGGGGGATGTACCCCCAGACACAACTTACTCCCCATCTGGCAGCACACCATCCGGGAGCAGCGATGGAGGCTGAGGAAGTGGTGGCCAGCAGGAGGTTGCCCTTCCCCGGCCTCTGCGAGCCCCAGAGCCCCCAGCCCGTGTGGCGTCCCCCTGCCCAGCACGCTGCGGCCACCGCGGGCGAGGGGCTGGGGGCATCGTCGGCCCAAGAGCTTTGGATTGTGTCTGAAACCCCCAATGGCTACAAGTTACCCGAAACAGCCCACAACCCTTTCCCCCTCACAAAACGAACATTAAAACAATAGTTTTACACTTCACGGGAACACAATGGCAGAGTGTGCTTAATTTATTAAACTCGCCACATTTTTCCGAAAGTATACTGGTATGTAAAATATGCATACAAAATACAACATTTAAACAAATTATTTACATCCAGGGGCAGCTGCAATATCAAGCAATAACTTTAGCAATAGTTTTAAAAATAACTTGCCGCAGTGTACACTAGATAAGGTATTCCACAATATGAAGGTTCAATTTTAGCATTGTACTGCTATCCTAAGTTCTAAAATATTACAGTACTTCCAGATAAAATATTAATGCTTCTTTAAAAAACAGACAACTCAGAAACCGGTTTGTAGACTGACAAAACACTACACATTTCTCTTTTGGAACTGAACACCACAGCAGATTTAGACACAAATGTAATAGCTACATTCAAAATACATTCAGTCTATTTATGCCAAAAATACATTCAGAGCCTTTGGTTACAACTTATTGCACATTTCTTGTATTCTGTAGAAATATAGCGTACCTCTTAATGCTTGTTTTCCCGTACATTCATAAATTGTGCTGCCTGTTAAAACCGAAGAGGGCTGTCCTTCCCCAGAAGCTCCGCGGGGGCCGGGGGTACCACAGCACGCAGGGATGGTCCCCGCCAGGGCGAGAGTCCTCCCACCCCCAGCGGAGAGCGACCCCCGGGCTCCGCACGCCGGCCACGGAGCCTCGGCGGGAAGGCCTGCGCCATAACCTCCACCACCACGCACCGCTACACCAAGACGCGCTCGAGCACCCGCAGACGGCGGCCAACGCCACAGAGCATCTCCCCACCCGCCCCCACACCGACAGCGACCCGCCACAGACAGCGGTCCCGCGGCGGAACGCGCCCCTGCGGCGGGGAGGCCGCTCGTAAAGCACCCTTCCCGGCAGCAAGGAGAAACACGACATCTGCCCGCCCGTCAGCAAGGGTGCGCTGGGGACACCCCCGAGCCCATCGACGGGCACAGCAGACCCAGGCAGGTCGGGACCTCGCTCTCTTCAGCGTTCAGCCTGCTGTAGGGACTAGCCACGTTTCTAAACAAATTTATTTGTAATTCCTGAACGTGTTCCCTTCAAGAAGTGGCATAACGATAACTAAACCATGATAGGATTCATAGGGTTACACGAGGGAACGATCATGGTTAAGTGCAAATTACTATAAAAATAGGAAAGTGCAAAAGAGATTACAGTTTGAATTTCTCAAGGGTGTTTGGGGGGAGCAGTTCAGGGGGAAAAAAAAAAGATGCTAGAGAAAATGTTAATTAACTTTCCCTTTCAGTTCACATTCCATCCATTAAGCTTTCGGTTGTTATTAGAAGTGAATTTAAAAAAAAATAAAAATCAGTAACTCCCCCAAACTAGAAGCATGGATTAGGAGAGGCTAAATGCGGTGACCGGTCTTGAGCATCCTTGAGCTTGAGGATTTCTAAGAGCTGAAGAAGTTGTGCTGTAAGCGAAGATTAGCAGGAACTTTTAGTAACCTCTGAAGAAACCTAAGCCACCCTAAAACCAGGCCCAGTATAACCTCTGTTCTTCAATTTGAACGGGACGAACATACATTGAGGGAAAAGGTCACTAAAACAAGGGGGGGTGGTTTGTTTTTTTAAAGGAGCAAAGTTTACAGACACGGTAAAGCCCAGTACAACAGCATCAGCCCCTTGGCTCAGTCACCTCTGACTCTGCTCTGCTGAAACCTACATCTACCTCTCACCAGCCGAAAAGAAAAAAGGTGCAAAAAATACCCAGCTCAGCGAGAAGCGAGGGGGCAACCGGCGCCCAAGGGCTGAGGCCACGGATGTGTGTGGGAGATGTTGAGCGCTCCCGGGGCGGGAGCTGAGAGTCCCAGCAGTGCCCGGCTGCGCAGAGCGTCCCCCCGCACAGCCCCCGGCACCAGGGGGGGCCTTCCCAGGGTGGTTCAACGATTTTCAGAGGCTCCAGGGGGGCAAAGAGAAAAAACCCAGCCTGAACAGCCACCGCCGCGTAAGAAGAAATGGAAGAAAAACTCCTAGAGAGCATTCTGATCACTCTCCCCGTGGAGAATGCCTCCATTTTAGGCAAAAAAAAAATCACATGTTTTCAAAGTTGTGTAAGAGAAGCTAATGGCACCCCTTGGTCATCTTGCATTTTGTACAGCAACTGATCAAGTTTTCACTAACGAGTCCCAGTGCACCAAGACTGCTGCCAAGATGACAGGCTTCGCTTTGGGGACGGTTCCTTTCCCCACTCGGCAAACCCCGCTCGTCCTCCGCTCCCCCGCGCCCTCCCAGACCTGCCCCCGCCGGTGCCGGGCAGGCGCTCGGGACGAGCTCCATTCGCTCCCAGTCTCCCTTCGGAACTGCGGTACTTTCTGTTTTAAAACCATCGCCTTCAGGTATTTCAGCGCTATTTTGAGCAGCTCTCTGTGTTTGGTGATTTAGGGCTCCAGCACGGGCAGGCGACGCTGGGATCGTGCGACTGCATCCCGGACGCTCGGGACAGGCTGGCAGCAGCTGGGAGCTCCTCGCTCGCTGTTCACGGGTACCCCGCTCCAGCAGCCACCCCTGCGACAGCTCTCGCCTCACCCTCTGATACCTTCTCCTTAGTCGTTCCAAAGCACTGGGTTTAACGCGCATTTTAACACACTGCTCTGGTTGTTCACAAACATTTGATTATTTTTTCTCGGAAAAGAGCTAACGGGGTCTGTAAGTGTCGAGAGCTCTGGAAGGACGGACCATTCCCTTTCATGCACCTTCCCGAGTGCTAAAGCAATTCTGAGAAGTTCATCTCACCTGCACAGTTTAAATACTTTTGAGAAAACAGGCCTAAATCGACATACTATTTAAAATTACTTTTACTCCGCTACCATTGATTTCAGACACCTTATTCTGCAAATTCAGTAAGAGCTGATTTCAATGGATAAAACACTTCCTTTTCCCACTTAAAAAAAAATAAATCTTTGATTGTTCCTTTTTAACATAAGGATTTTTTTCAAGTTACGTTCTACAAGAACAAATGCTGGATCTTTTGCAAAGCTTTTGACACTCAAGTCAGCATCGCACTTTGGATCATACAGTCGCAACGATGACCCCTCCAGCAGCTCACACAGCACGCACCTGTGGAGCTCCCTGCTGTAGTTTATGCAGCTGAAGCACATAGCAATTAAATCTATAAGACAACGTTGATTATATCTCAGAAAGCATACTGGGAAAAAAACCTACTAGACATCTAGTAGAAACGTTCTCCACCGCTCAGCAAACAGCCCGTGCAAAGACTTGCATCGTTAACACGAGCAGCAGAGACTAAAAGGTAGGCAAACAGGTAAATCGCATTACAGCCTATTTACGGGGCAATTAACCTCCAGAAAGAGTCCATAATGTCCTCGAGTGTGTCAGGATGAAGCGCTAATGGTACTGACCAGCCCACTCAGTAAACGTTCATTCTCCCACGTAAGAGCCCTATTCAAGAGGTTTCATACCAAAGGTTGATCTTAAATACCGTTAATTAGCTAACGGCTTACTTCCACCGAGCTGCATGTGCCACACCGAATCTTTGCAAAGCTTCGCTACTCTGGGCTGAACTTCTGTGGATCACCTGGATTTAGAAACATTGAAAGAACCGTATAATTTTGGCTATCAAAAATACTAGAATACCATATTCAAATATGAGGACCACAGAGTGGGGCAGAATTCACAAAATGCCAGAACATTGGTGAATTTTGAATAAACACCTCACCTTTTACAGCTTGCAGTACTATGGAAATAGAATTAGAGATGTTAATGCTTTTCACCAACCAGCTGCTATTACAGAAATCCGTATGAAACCTCCGAATAGGCGCTATTGGCTTCGTGCAAGGACATCAGCGCTTTAAATGTACATTTTAAGAGGTGCCTAGACTGTGACAGACAATGGCAAACTGCGATCCGGCCCAGAGCGCGGGGACATTTGAAACATTAAGTGCCAAAAAACTGGGGTGGTAGAAGGGCGTTAGTGTCCCAAAGCGATGGGCGCTGCTCCATCACGCGGCCTCCGACCGGGCTCTGCCACTCCCCGGCGCCGCCGCTGCGGCTCCCAGTTTTCCAAGAATTAATTCTGTTAAAGCTTCCCCCTAAAACAGCAAAAGGCACTAAAAGAAAAAAGTTACCAACGACAGATTGGCAAGCTGTTTTTTAAAAATATATACTTTCTCGGTTTAGGTAGAATTTCTCCCATTCCATCTCTATGTACCTATCGGAAAAGTATTGCCTTTATAATGTCTTCCTAACTGTTAAAAATTGTCCCTTGATCAATATGTTCAATGAACAAATGAACGGAGTAAAAAAAAACCTCCAAATCCTAAACTATAATATTGTGTATTAAATCAAGACCATAAAACTAAAATTTAATAAAAAACTGACTAGATGCTTTTTTTCCACAATATACATACTTAGTGGACTTTTCATCTTTCTTTTATTTGCTTAGGTAATGATAAATATAGTTTTTTAAAATGCATTTTACTGACAGCCCCTTTTCAGATTCCTGCGCAAAAATACGTAAAAAGCTTGATTAAATTTGGTCTTTTACTTGGTTTGAGGATAAAAGGTGTGGTTTGTCTTGCAAACAAGCTTTAACCAATACCAGCTATTTCCAATTTGTTTGGAGTTTGACTAGGATAAAAAGCGCAATAGCGAAAGGTATCGTTTCGCTGCCGTGCTGTTTTAAGCTCCTTTCTGCGATTAGCCTAGTGTCTAATTTACTTTCGAAAACCAAAGCAAGTCATCAACCTGCTGTATAAAAGATGAGTCAAAGCTGCCCTTTCCAGTGGCCAAAGATGAAGGTGGATGTCAGTGCTCTGGTTTGGGCACTCAAAATACTGAACCACGCTATGTGAGGTAGACCAAAAATAAAAATACTATCACATGTTAAAAGACAAACAGAAGAATTCGTTGCCCTCTCCTCCTCCAGGGAGCTCGCTCAGGCTTTGGAGTCCTCCTGCACGCAGAGCTGGGCAATGGTCTTCTTCACACGCAGGGCGGTGAGCCGCGCCGCCCCGTTGGCGTGCCAGCACTCCCGCATCACCCTGCCCATGGCCCGCAGCGCCTGCCAACGGAGCACAGCAACACGTCAGGGACCGGCCCTCGCCTCCCGCTCTGCCCGCTTTACCCGCAATGCGGGAAGATAAAACGTAGCTCTCTGGAACGGTCATTAACAGCGATACCGTCAATTAAGACCTGTGCTCCAGAGAGTTCACATTTGGTGCAAAGACAGTTTCCTCTGCTGAAAAAGAGCTAGACATCTACAACACATTTAAATTCAGGAGAGGCTGGACATCGAGCTCCTTTTGTCTCACTGAAAAATTCTGCCTTAATTTAAATATGCTTTGTAATAAACCAGAAAACTGCTCTTACCTCACAGCTTTGCCACTGGTTTGGAATATTTGGTCTGAGCTTCTGCTCACAAACTACCCTTCTCATATCTTCTATCGAAGGATCAGAAGGCACAACGTCATAGTAAGGCAACTGGTATTCCTCAGTGATTCCTAGGAAAGACGTCTTGCGTAGGTAACACAAAGTCCAAAGTCGCTGCTCCAGAATCAACTCTAATTGTTTGTTTTTACAGGCAATGGGAGAGATCAGAGGAACGCTTGGGGCCACCCTGAACAACTGCTCCACAACAGACTTCTACCGCCAGGTACTGCCAAAATAAGCGGGACAGCAGGGGCAGGGACACGGATCCTTTCATTCATTTTGTTTTGTTTAAAATAAAGGCGGTCTGGATTGCAAAGTGAAAAGGCCAGAAAACTCACCTCCAACAGAGCACCTCCGGGCTATCTCCCAGTACACCAGCCCCAGAGAGTAGATGTCTGCACGCTTGAAGGACTCAAAGATGTTCATGTTCATCGCATCATCAAGTATCTCAGGAGCCATGTACCTTTAAAGAAGACAAAGCTCACTTTGCTGGGGGGATTTTGTACAAAGACCACAGTTGCTTTGTGTGATGCCCTGCCCCGACTATGCCATGGGGATGACCAACACCCACGATGACCGATGAGCCACGGGTGGAGGAAGGGCCAGGAGGAGCCTTCCCCGCGATGGGCACAGTGCCCTCACCCACCTCCTGGTGCCCACCCGGGGGTTCTGGGGAATGTCGATGGTGTTGAGCACCGAGTCGTGCTTCACCGCCAGGCCCAGGTCCGCGATGGCGCAGCTTTCGTTCCTCTTCACCAGGATGTTTTTGGATTTCAGATCCCGGTGCGCAATGGCTGGCTTCCCTGTGTGCAGAAAGAGGACACATCGTCAATTTTGATAACAACGGCACCAATTTTAATATTATGAGCAAGGAAGGAAAAACAGTTTTATTCAACTTTGTTACTACACCCCGCAAAAACCTTAAAGCCTATTTTGCACTAGGGAAAGCTCTGCTAAATGCCCACAAATTAAAAAAAAGCTTTGGGGGCATTTTTGTTCCAATATCTGTATTTCAGGAATAAAACACAAAACGAGGAACTGCAAGTTCACCCTCCGAATTCATTTAGAAAATCCCTCATTAGTGCTCCCCTTTAGGAGAGCTGCCCCCACAGACACCCACTGGAAGCCGTGGAAGAAGGCGCCGACTGCGACAGTGGGAAGATTACATTCCTATTCTCTGTTTATGCCGTGTCACCCAGTGTCATGCCAATACTGCTCCTCGCGGTACAGCAGGTTGTGAAGCGCTTTGCCGTACCACCTCACCCACAGACGTTTTTGCAGACACCGCTGGAGGAGCAGGGAAGGGGAGCGCTTGCCTTGCGTGCCGACGATCTCCATGTGGAGGTGGGCCAGGCCGCTGGCCACCGACAGCGCCAGCTTCACCATGCCCTCCACCGTCACCGTCCCTCTGTTCAGGTAGTCGAACAGGGACCCTTGCTCGTGGTACTCGGAGACAAGCCAGAGCTGCGTCCATGTCCCGTTATCTACCGGGGGGAAGCAAGATTATTCAGACTTATGAAAAAAAATAAGCCAGGAAAAGCGTCCCCCCCCGTTTTGTGGCCGGCTCAGGCACACAAATGAAGAGGGACGGTCGCAGGGCATCTGGGGGCTCGGAGGGGCATTTCGGGAGGGAGCGGGGCAGTGGAAGCAGTCCCCAGCCAGCAGCCAGGGTTCCCCACGCCTTGCAGCGTACCTTTGTTATCGGCAGCGATAAAGCCCAGGATGTTTTCGTGCCTCAGCATCACCGTCTGATAAATTTCCGCCTCCCGAAACCAGGACCGTTCATCTCTGGAGGAGAAGATTTTCACAGCTACATCTTCCCCGCACCATTTTCCACGCCAGACTTCGCCAAATCGGCCTTTTCCTACAATTTCCTGCAGGACAATAGTCCTTGCGATTGTTCTTTGTACAAGCAGAGGTAAACCTAGTTGGAAAAGAAGAGATGGGTATTTGTGAAATAGTTCACCAGTGATTTTTAAATCCCAAAGTTAAGAGATTTTTCCAGCGAGTTGTACTCATGACTTTGCTCTCAAAGAGTACCAAGGGAAAGTCGTCTCCCATCCAAAATATCTCCAAATCCTATTTTTGAACGTTACTGGCCAGATGAGCGTACATCGCATCTGTCACTAGGCACCACAGACAACTTCGGTGCTGAAGCGCCTCAGGCAGCCCAAAGACCAGGGGTCAGGTTCTAGTGCGTGCCAGCACCAGCCCGGCCCTCCCAGTCTGCCAGGGGACACCACGAACGCCCTCGCACTGGGGACAAGCCCCACAGGTGCCTCCAAGAGCTACAACGCACTGTGGGTCACAACAGGAATTACAAACCCCTCAGATACAGGGGTGGGGGGTGGAAAAACGTCTGAAAAACCGGCACATACACCATGGCCTGCCTGAAAAATCACAGGATGGTTTGTGTTGGAAGGGACCCTAAAGCCCCCCCAGTGCCAGCCCCTGCCCTGGGCAGGGACACCTCCCACCAGCCCAGGTTGCTCCAAGCCCCGGCCAACCTGGCCTTGAACCCCCCCAGGGATGGGGCAGCCACAGCTTCTCTGGGCAACCTGGGCCAGGGGCTCACCGCCCTCGGCATAAAACATTTCTCCTTATATCATCTAAATCTTCCCTCATTTAGTTTAAAGCCGTCACCCCTTGTCCTATCACAAACCAGCCCAGCTTTGCTGTTCTGTGGGACCAGGAGACCAGACCGGCCGTGGCTGATGCGTAAAGAGCCACCACACCAGACCACAACGACCGAGCGCCGGCAAACGCGGGGGCCGGGCCCACGCCAGGGCAGTTGCCAGGAGGGATTCTGTTAAGTCCCAAACCAACACAGCATCAAAGCCGCTTCATTTCGTTTTGCTAGCCGTAATCCCCTGCCTCGTTTCATTTGATACTGTATTTGCTTTGGGACTTAAAGAAGTTTTCTAATTTTATTTTAATTTTTTTAAAATCAAGACAACCTTGCTTTTAACAGACCAGAATAATCAGCAGTTAAAATTATAGTTTGAAGGTCAGCTTATTCAAATTTATTCAAATTTCCCCTCCGGGTTGCTTGACAGAGCCCTTACGCCTTGCAGCCGCTACTGCCTGTCCACGGGCTTGTCCCGTGCCCAACCCCGACTCACAGAGAGGAGCAAAATCGCCATTTGGCTGCAATCAGGGCAAACCGCGCAGTGCACGAGGCTCCGTCTGCCGCCACCGCCTGCCAGCACCACCAGTAAAGCCCTGGTCTTAGCCCAGGGATGCCTACGAACAGCTAAAACTTCAGGGTAAAAAAAGCCAGAGTTTACTCATTCTATCTCTGAAAAAACATCAGGGAAGTACAATAAATTAATCGGAAAGGGTATGTAGTTGATGGAAAATAAAGTAAATTAAATTAAGCACCATTTATGAATTTTTCACTTATAAATAAAATTAAGCTTGATATACATATTTTTCAGGTAAATAAAACCTCTTAGTTACTGCAAGCTGGGCTGTACACACCAGACGCACCACCAGCCTGATGAGCTGGAATGTTTGAATTCCCACCTCATTTTTGCCTTTCTTTGATTTACCAGGTTCTCAATAGCAACGGAGGCATCACAGCAGATAGGATATCAGAAAGAGGTAAAATATTAAAAAGGTTGCCGTTCTGCTCAAACTCAAAAATTTGGAGAAACATTATTTTGGCACCGCTATAAAAATTTCAGGAGTGGCGTCCTGACTCGTTCAGTTAGATTTAGTACCTTTTATTATCAGCCGTGCCCCATCAGCCAGCAGCGCTTTGTTTCACACTTGAGTTCTGAGTTACCTTTTTGAACTCTTCCACTTGAACAACGCACCCAACTTTTGTAATCTGAGAGAAAAAAGAGCAAACAAAGCCCTGTTGCCGCTCTAAGATGTGTCCAAGCCTGTTGGTCACTGTGCTGGCACAAAATCTCTCGTGACATAAAACTTGTCACCAGTGTTAGAGCCCCTGAGATAAGTCCCCACCTGCACCCTCTGCTCAGTTCTCCATCGCCCTAGAAGCAAGGTGCCACGTTTGCCTTTGGTTTAAGCCCCAAGGAAACTCGCTCCGACGCTTGGCAGCGAAGCACCATCGGCCGCGCAGGGGCAGGAGCAGGGCAGCCCCACGTACCGGAGCCGGAGCCCGAGGTTGTCATGTCGTAGATGAGGTCCTTCAGCGTCTTCCCAGAGTTGACCAGGTTGCACTCAGAGAGGGGCTCCTCCATGTTGGGCTGCTTGGCCCGGCCGCGGGCACAGCGCCGGCGCCGGTGGGTGCACGCCGCCAGCACCGCCACCAGCGAGAGGACACAGACAGGCACCGCCACCGTCACCGCCAGCACCAACGGTCCCGCGCTGGCTCTGCCCGGCGACTCCGACGCTTTCAGAAGACACAAGGGAGAGCGGAGTGGAGGGAAGAAGACGGTAAGTGAAGGGCTGTGGAGCAGTGACGTATCAAGATTCAATGACTTCCCACAGTCGTCCTGACCGGGACCGATAGCAGTGAGACAGACTTTTCTCTGAGTTATGGAAGCTTCCCCCACCACCACCTTTTCACCAAGGCCAGGCTCATGTTAGCTGTGATCACCACTAACACCACCATCTCAGCCCCACCAGCAGCTCCTCAAGGAGGCCGTTCAGCGGCGCGTGGCTGTCGGCAGCACAGCTGGAGGTGAGGTACCACACGGACCATCACCACGCCTGCCCCCGGGAAAGCTCCTCAGACACCTCACCCTCCCCGCAGGGCACTCTCCACTTCTCTCCACTTCTGCTACTAAACCCGCACAGGCTTCTCACAGCACAGCACATCCCCAGCTCCCACAGCACCATCCAAGGCAGCAAACACCTGAAGAACATCTCCTCGCAATTGTAGTCCCAAAACCACATAGAGTACGCAGTTTTAATCTGTTCACCGTGTCAAAACACCATTTGTCTGCAGTTAGCTGATCCCCCACCTCCCCATTGCAGAAGACCAAGAGACAGGACCAGCACGCCCACCGTGGGAGCCCAACCAGCGCAGCCAGAACCCGATGGCCAGCAGCTGGTGTCCCCCCAGTGCCATGGGCAGCAGGGTCTGCGTTCAGCCAGAGAGACCTCACCAACGCTGCCACCGGCGGGCACAAGCCCTTCCCACACTTGACAGTGTGTATGGATTTCTCAGGACATTGTCCCTGCTGCCCCCAAATCCTTGGGGAAAACAATTTCCTAACACTTAACACATACAGGAATGCAAAGTTCTAGCAAATGAGGCACTAAAAGGATTTCTAGCACAGAACGCTTTTGGAACTTGTGCTCAGGAAGCTGTATTTCACAAGGGTGAAGAAATGGGACTGTCCTAGATCATTTTCCGTTTTAGAACCACAGGGGTAAAAAAGCACATCAAGAAGCTACAGGAATGCATTATTAAGGTATTTACTTGCACATCCACACACACAAATCCCTTAATGCCCCCAAAATTGTAAATACTCTAAAAAAGAAACCAAACCAAACCAATCAACCAACACCCACTCCTAAAAACAAAACAAAGTCGATCCAAAAAAACCCTCAGTGCTCGGAATCGCAAGTACCAAACAGTGGATCTAGAGTCTACAGAAGGTTTAAGAATCATGAACTCCGCACCAAAGTCACCCCTTAGCTGTCCTCGAAAACAAAAAGACCCTCTCTCCCGTTAGGAAAATGCTAAGCGATGTGTACATAGTCATCTGCTGCAATCTGGGAGTCTCGGAAGCAGCAGCCTGCTGGCCCTCAGCATCGACTGTTACTTTCCTCCAGTTAATACTGCAATGGGAGCGCTGCTTCTTCGCAGGCCCCTGCCAAGCCACGCACTCCATCCTTCAGAGGCGCCAGCAGCGAAGTTAGCTCTGCAAAGTTAACTTGCTCCTTTTTCTTCTCTTCCTTACGTTTTAGCGCTATGCACAAGCGAGAAAAGAGAAAAAACCAGAATGTTAACAGAAGGCCTCCTGTCTAGTCACAGCGTACAATTCAAACCGTTCTGAAAACATATTACATCTTTCCCATGGGCTTTTCCTCTAGTGGACTCCAACAGGACACGCAGGGGCTATCTGGCAGATCCGTAAGAGGATTTGCAGGCAGGATCCCTCCTTGCAACTGCTGCCTGTTTGCCGACACGCCGGGGTGTCCTGGGCTGTGCCCGGTTGTGTTTCCCCAGGCTGAGGTTTCCCCTGCGGCAGATACAGATCCTCTGCCATAGGGACGTCGGGCGCTGTGAGGGGTGGCAGGGCCAGGACGCCGTGGTGCGGGCTGGGAGGAGGGAAGGCAGCCGGCACTGCGTGTCAGGTGAGGAGCCATTGCCTGTGTAGCCAGGCATCGCCCAAACCCACATCCTCACCCGCAGAGCCAAGCGGGTATGTTGTCTATCGGCAGTTGCTGCCAAAGACAGTCATGCACAAGATACTCACTATAAAATGTCGGTTCCTTCCACCAATTGCTGACACACAACATAGAATCCTCTAGGTTGGAAGGGACCTTTCAGATCATCGAGTCCAAGCACCAACCCAACGCTGCCCAAACCCCCACTACCCCACGCCCCTCAGTACCACGTCTGCCCGGCTTTTGAACGCCTCCAGGGATGGCGACTCCACCACTGCCCAACATAACACGAAACGAACAAAATATAAAACTTTATTGTTTTTAGGCCAGTGCAAACAGTATCAGAAGGAACCCATTCAGGAATCTTTGGACAGCCACAAGTGAGCCCGTGGGAAGAGAGAGGCTCCGAGGGGCATCTTCGCAGATGCGCACAGGAACTCAGTGCCTGGAGCCGCATCCTTCCCCGCTGCGGGCAGCAGTGACAGCAGTCCAACCGGAGAGCCTTTGCTCCCAGCAGCAAGTGACCTCCAGCACCGCAGAGCCCCTGGTGCTGCCCATCAAACGCCAACATGCAGGCAGCGAGCACGCTGTGGTCTTGGTGGGACGTGGTCCTGGTGGGACGTCCTCCCCCCGTCCCCATATGACCACAGCCTCTCTGCTGGGGTCCCACCTCATCAGCCACGTCTGCCCTGGGTCACCGCAGCCCCTTCTCCCAGAGTACGGTCATCGCCGTCCTGTGTCCCCCTCCCAGTCCTTCCAGCTCCTTCCTCCTCTTCCCTCTTCTTCTGAGCTCCCTCCATTCCCGAGCACCGCTCTCTCCAGGAGCAACTTCTTAAAAATCTCCACATTTGTTCTCTTTTCCTTTACTTTCAAGCCTGTTCCTTTACAGTCTGGGTGTTACAGGTGGCGAACCTACACAGGCGAAAAAGAGTAACAGTTACTGTGGGCTTTTTTTTTTTCTTAAAATTCTATACATACCTAGATATATACATAAAACTTTCCAGGAACTCCCAAAATTGGGAAGCAGCTCTAGAGAAACTTTGAATAGGAGAAAAGCCAAGTTCGCTAAGGGCACAGTAAATTAATTACTTCACCTAGCTTTCCTTAGCTGTTCCTGGACCATTTGCACACCACAGCGCTGCAGCAACACCTGGCCCTGCGTTCAGGGAGGCTGCCCTGAGCTCAGACCGGCAGTGAACGCGGTCACTGGGCGATGACAAGCACAAAGCCCCGAGGCACGGAGCCAGGACGGGGCAGAAACACGCATTTCCACATTTTTCATTGCAGGACAGACACCGCTCAGAAGATGAAACTAAAAGTACGTACCCATTTTTGAAGGGTTTTTCACATTAAAGCCATATTACTGCACTGGCTATGTCTACACTACCTCGTCATACATTCTGCAAATCTAGGTTTGGTTCACAGAACCGCCCACAGAATTAAGCGAGACAACAGTGTGGCTCAGGCTTCTGGGACATGAGAACTTGTAACCTGCAGTGCACTGTTTGCACATTGTAAACCGCTGAAACAGGTTTTACAGCAGAATTTTAAGGGACACATAAAAAATGCTCAGTACATCTTTAAAAAAAGCACCAAAACGATTTTTATCGGAAAAAACGTCTTGAATTTTAACAGAAAAGTTCTCTGACACATTTTTACTGCAAACGCGTAGGAGCACAGTTTGCATCATGAAGGAACTGCAGTGCAGGCTGTGAGGGAGAACGGCATGAGCAGTAATTTTCAGCGACATTTGCCTGCGGCAGCTCCGGGCAGCAACACGGACGGCTTTGACCGCCAGGACAAGGAGCAGGAGAACCTTGGCCGAGGTGGGAGGAGGGAGCAGAGAGAGAGAGACACTCGTGGCCATTCCAGAGATGCACAGCGAGACGTCAGAGCGAAGCAGAAGCAAAATTCAAACACTCTCACACCCGCTCAGGAGGGTGACAGCCAGCAGCAGGAACACAAGCAGACGCCAGCGTTATGACTTATGCAGTGACAGTTGTTCGGAATAAAATCAAGTTCAGTGATGCTTACAGGTCTCCTCTGAGATGCTGCTAAGTGGAGGGAGCTCAAGGGCAGAAGGCAAGTTAGCAGTGAGACTGGAAGCTGAGGTGTCCAGGCCAGTTTGCACGGCATCTCCACCGAGTTCCTGGGGAATGAAGAGATCCTGACTGTCTAGAGAAGTTTCTTGGAAGCAGTCAGCTGGAAACCTCCTTTGTCATCCTTCAGTCTACTGGCTGTGCCAAAGAAAGTGCGGATCACGGCTGGTGGCAACTACTCAAACCCTTTCCAGGTCTTCACAGAGCACACACAGGAGACTTGAGAAGCACCAGCGCGGTGGTTTCTGCGTTAGAGTTGGTTGGCAGCGTCTTCAACCCTGACCCTGACACAGGGTGTCCTGCAGCCGGCACCGCGGGTGTCCTGGTCCTGGGCGCACACACCACGGCCCCTGCGCTTCCCGCGGCACAAACCGCCCTCGGGACAGGCGACCAAAATCAGCACAGGGGCAAAACACACAGCAGGCATGGTACAAGCAGTAATTAAAGGCTACATCACCAAATTAGCATGGTAATGTTTTCAGCAGTTGTGCAACGTTAAACTCTTTGGGAAATAAGAAAATCCCTCATGACTACCTAAAACCATCAAGTCAACACCATTAATCATAACATTTTGCAATCTCATTTCGAATGTGCTATTCAATGACTTACTAATCAAGAATAGAAGCTGAAGACACGTTGCCATGTATGAAACAAAAATAGCACATCTGGCAATATTTAGCAATTTCACAATATGGTATAGTTATACTTCCAAGTTGTGTAAACAAAAGAGAACTTTCAGGCATCAAAAAAAACAGGACGGATTTTTTTTCTCCTCCAACAGAAAAGACACTCTCACATATGTTTGCCTTGCTTTTGACATATAACGGGCACCATAAGACTTCTAAAAGCCCTGAATCACACGTGTTTAAGTTCTTCAGCCACTCAGGGGGAAAAATTACATGTTCTTTCCAATGTAGTAAGAAAATATATTGCATCTAATGGGGGGCTCTAGTCACACAGGCTCTGGGCACACAGAAGACTTTCAAACAATTTCAAAAATACACAATTTGGACTAGAGCTTAAAATTCAAGTTTCTCCAGCTTCCACCATGACTACGGACCCCAGCGCCCCTTTCCAGGGCATTCAGAAATCAGCTGGGAAAGGTCTGCTCGAGGATGCAGATGTTCAAGCAAACCCACGAGGGACACAGCTAGGAGATAAACGGACACGTTACCTGAGCTGCCATTTCCCCCTCCCCTGCCCAGCCCTGCCTTCTCTTTGCATGGCTGTATTCCCACCGGTCCCTCCAGAGAACACGGATCTGGGACGGCCAAGATGGACAAAAGTATGTGAAACATTTGCAGAACAAGACATCCACAGAGCAGCTATAGAGGTTGGAGCTCTGCCCGCAGGGATTTCTGGAGGAAAACCTCAGATCGGTCCAGCCGGGGGATTATCCCAGGAACCGCGGTGTAGCACCAACCGGCACCGACACAGAGGGGACCCGGGTTTGGTGCATCCCCCGCAGCTACTTCAGCCTCTGAGCAGCTCTGGGGCAGCGCAGCCCACGCTGACAGCCCACCTTCTGGGTCACGGACAGCCAACCTCCGAACGGCCGGACAGAGAACAGCTGTGATTCAGAGGCTGATGCCTTGGGGCCAGCCGGCAGCAGGCTGGAGCACTGCTCGCACTGGTGCGCGCTGGCCCCAGTGACCCCATCTCCCCAGAGTCGGCTGGGCTCGGGCCAGCCCTGCAGGCTTGCAGGCTCCAGACCCAGACGGAGCTTGCTCACGAGCAGCTCTTCCTCACCACTTATTTTTGAGTCCTGGCCTCCATCGGAGGCTGTCTGTGCCACGGCAGACAGGCTCATTTTCTTCATTAAAAAAGCCAGACCAGAAAGCAGCCAGCTAAATCACGTTTCTGTTAGCACTTTGCAGCAGAGTAGTAACGCAAACTGCTGATGTTGGACACTGAGCTCTAGCAGTGGCTTTCAGAAACCATCAGTTAAGAGGAACTAAAGTGGCCACCCAGAAGAGAGAAACAAACATAAAAAAATATTTCCTGTCCTTTTCTTGCTCCGTTCCCCACCTTCCCTGTTTTTACCCATCACTCAGTTTCAGGAGAGTCAGTGAGAAGAACTGTGTTTTGCCTCTGCACTCATTGACCAGACCTTCCTTCTAACGCTAATCTCAGACCAAGCCTGAGCTGAGAAGACAAAGCAAGACCTTTCCATCCCCTTCGATAAGGACGAGGGACACCAAAAGTAAAGGAGAGGGAAAGGCAGAGCCCTGCCGGAACCGCAGCCCACAGCTCAGCCTGGGCATCCTCTGCCCTCGGGGCCCCGGGCAACTCCCAAGGGCCATAAACGAACGAAGAGATTGCCCTTACAATTCACGTTCAAACACTGGGGTTTATTCAGAAAGTTACTGGTTGAAGGCTGATTCTTCTCATTTTCTGCATGAAGATGTACCTTATAAAACTTGTGGTACAGTAGTGTCTGACTTCCTTAATACTAACATATCCGTGCATGCCATTCTCCCAAAAGGGCTTCAATGTCTTCAGGCATTTTCAAACAGGTAAACGAAGAGTAATTATTAGTTCATGCAAAACCTGCAGACAATATTAAAAAAAAACCAACAAAATATAAAAATCTTGCCCAACAATTAGTCTAATTGGTACCATCCATCTCTCCTGGCAATACAAATATACTCAAGGGATTTTGTTTCAGGAGTTCCACCATATTTCCCTTTCTTTCATCCCAGTGTGTGCCACTGCGGGTGATACGAGGGCCATTTGCGGCTTTGTACAGTTTGGGCAATAGGAATAAAGAAGAAATTACTGGAAATTACTTATTATACAGTTTGTTGATCCCACTATTAGCTTAATGTTGTTCCATAAAGCCCCCTTTCTCCTCTGACTCATTTTCCACTATGCAAATACAGAGCAAAAATTATACGCTTTTTGTCTCAAGTTGTGGAGATGCTGCTGTGCAGAGCAGAGAGGAGACCGTTCTTGCTGCGTGCAGCCTTTCGCTGGAATCACAGAGGTACCTTTGAAGGAAAAACCCTAAAACCTCTAGAAGCAAAACTTTACAGAGGATTCTTTGCTGTGCTGAAGTTTCCCACCAGTGTGGCTGCACACACTGAACATATCCCCGTGTTTTTCCTCAGAGAGGCTGATGTTTTCTTTAGCCAGTCCCTGGAGGAGCCTGGTCAGGAAGCCCAGAATCCCCTGACAAATTCGCAAACCCACCTGCACCGATCCAGCCTCAATTTTCAGTATCTGTAAAGATGGAGAACTAATATCCAGCCTCAGCAGGTACTTTGAGATCAGGAGGTTCGGAAGAGCAGCAGGATGAACTTTTCCCCACATGTCTACAGACACACTGCCAAAGCAGACGAGGACACCAGAGCTGAGAAAGTCCCGCTCACCCCAGCTGGCACCAAATGCGAAGCGCCTGAGCCTTCGGGCGCAGGTTCCGCGGACGCGGGGTCCCTGCCTCCACCTGAGGAGGTGACCAAAGCCAACAGCAACTTCGCTGCTTCGGAGAAGGGATGGGAAAGCAGTTCCCCAGCCCGTACTTACTCCTACTGGGGTGAAACACCACCCTGCGCCACAACCAAGTGGAAGCACCGGGTTGGAAGAAGCTCCAGCGGTCGACTGCAGGTGAAGGCCTGTGGCCAGGCCTGGGAGCGGGGTAAATCCTGCTCACAGGCGGGCTGGGGGCAGAGACCACAAGAAGCATCTCCCAGCTCTGACACATGGCCCGAGAGTCCCGTGAGACACAAGTCTACAGCTGGGAGAAGTCTTCTAGCTCTCATTAGCAGCTCCTGAAAACACCTGCCGCACACGGAGGCGCATGGCGGCGATTTCGCAGTTTCCCACATGGAGATCTTCCCGGGGCCCATGGAGGACGCAGCGTGCGGGCCCTGTCCTGCAGCCCTCTCCCCACAACCCACTGACGGGGGACGGTCACCTCAAGCCACCCACTGGGGCAGAAAGCATTCCAGCTCAAACAGTACAAACCTGCAAATAAATTCAGGGTAACACAGAAACCCCCTAATTCCTGCAAACTAATCCTGCCCTTTGGAGCTGAGCACCCGTTAATGCAAAATACCATAATGAAACCCCTGCCAACAATAAGCATATAAAAAGCACATATCCAGGTTGAATCTGTCCCTAAAAATGTATGTTTTCACACACTGTAAAACAACAACTCAAGAGGAAAGCAGCCTGCCCCCACGCAGGCGCAGGCCGAGCGCTCTGCCGCTGGCCGAGGCAGGCAATGCCATCTGCAGTTTTACCAGGGGAATTCACGTGCGCGAATCAAAACTAACAAATTGTTTTCTGCCCTCAGAGAGCCTCATGCCGCAAGCCACTTGATTGTTTTCCAGCAACTCCTGACACATTTACAAAATAAAACCCTTGGTACCCAGCACGGCCGAGCCGAAGCGGGTCAGTGACAACAAGCAGAGGGATGGGCACATGTCCCGGTGCAGTGGCCAGGAGGAAGAGGGTGCACTGGCCACCACCCAGAGGGAAGAGCCTGCCAGGGTCCTGCCTCGCCTGGCAGGATCTGCACCGACCACACGGGACCTGCTGAGGACAGGCGGAGAGCCCTGGGGCTGTTCCGCTGGAGAGGAGCAGCCTGAGAGGGATCTCCTCAATGCCCAGCCACAGCTACAGGGCGGGGGGCAAGAGCGGGGGGCCAGACTCTTCTCAGTGGTGCCCGCGCACAGGACAAGGGGCAACGGGCACAAACCGGGACACGGGAACTTCCAGCCCCACAGGAGGGAAAACTCCTTTCCTGGGAGGGTGCCCGAGCCCTGGCCCAGGCTGCCCAGAGAGGTGTGGAGTCTCCTGCTCTGCAGAGATCCCAAACCCGCCTGGACGCGTTCCTGCCCGACGGCTCTGGGGGACCCTGCTCTGGCAGGGGCTGGGACCGGGTGGCCTCCAGGGGTCCCTGCCGACCCCGGACGCTCTGGGATTCTCCTCCTCCCTGAGATGCCCCCCTGCCTACAGGCAAAGCTTCTCATAGCCACAAACTCTACTTTTATACTAGAATCTGCATAATGGAGAGAGAGGGAGAACTTCCATATCAAGATGTCTGTACCAAGTGCCAACCTGCATGTATGACTGCTCTTTAAAAAACAGGGTGGGCTGGCTTAAATACATACTTTGACAAAGCAGGTATGTTTAAAAGACCAGAGAGCCTGTGTGCTAAGTTAAGCACTAATGAACAGACCCAGTCGTGGCTGGCAAGGGACAACTGACCAAGACAAGACAACAGTACACAGGGACGTGCCGAGGAAGAGGTGGCATCACACATGGACCTCTGGGCCAAGCACTCCTTTACCCCAGCACGGCCCAAGCACAGACCGTTTCCAGGTCCAAGCCGTGTGAATCCCGACCCAGCGGTGGCAACAGAAACTTCTACTGTGTCAGTGAGATAATGGACTAATTACTAAGCCGAGAACTGCCTCCATGTCTTGTCAGACCAGCTGACGGTTCCAGTGCTGGCCACTTGCTATGGTGACTCCATTTTAAATTTCTTGCCCCGAGCCAGAGACTAACCCAAGATCCAGATTTGGATTTCGGGGTACCATACAAGACCAGAAGTGAAGGAAGAAAAAATGCAAGCTGAGCAAGGAGTTGCCTGAAAACTCGCTTTGGGAACGAACAGTGGTTTCCCAAGCAGGGGAACACCCGCACCCACCAGCACAGCCCAGCCATGCCCTTCAAGAAGGTTTTCTCGTGGTGGAGCCTGGCATGGCAGGACCCTGGCATGGAGCGCGCAGGGTCCCTGATGCGGAGGGTGCAGGTCCCCGGCAGAGCCCGGCTCCCTCACCGACACCCCGGCTCTGTGACGCCCCTCAGAAAGGTTAGTGTTACCGCAGCCCAAATGAAGCTTTCCTACAGCACAAACTGTGTGAAGGGCTGTCAGAAACGGCCACCAAGCAAATAGCGCTGGCACTGTTAAATTTTTGACTAATGTGAATTCCCCCAAATGTTTAGAGCAAAGGGCTCAGGCTAAAAATTAAGTAATTAATTTTCTCTGGTATGGAAACATGAAACCAGAGGTTTTGCAACTACCGGTTCAAGTGCTAGAATGACAGACATGCCTCCACTATAAATAGCAGTTTTCTCCCAAGATTCCAGCATCCCAACTTGGGAAAAAAAAAAAAAAAAAAGCAGCATGGTATTTTATTTCTACATTTCTAGGGCATGACCACTATTAGCATCTCCCTTCTGTTGTCACCTGAAAGGAAAATACTTAAATAATCCTTATTCCTGCCCCACGCAGCAGGTGAGACGAGGTCCTGGGGTACAGACCTCCCAGCTTCTGCCTGGGCTGGTGGGAACATCTGCCCGCCCACACCAGGAGATGACAGTCCCCAAGGCGACCACGGCAGCTCCTCGTGGTCTGCCCTCCGGTACCTTATACGATATCCCAAGTGCTCCCAGAAACAGCCTTCCAAATTCTGTTAAGTACTAGATGATAGCAGCTTAAGTGCCACTTGTAATTGTAAATTATGTATTAATTTGCATCTTTCTTACCTGTAGCATCTCTCACTGGCGTAAGTATATAAAAAGGTATTTGATAAAGTAGTATATTTTACAGCTTTTTCAAAAAAAGCCTGGATTAAGCACAAATATTGGGAAGAACAGTCAACCAATTAAACTTAAAAATAGTATAAATATTTATCTTAAAAAAACACTGAACCAGCTTCATTACACAATTTTGAGTCCAGCAGACTCAAGTACTGCACCAGCTCTGTAATGCACAGAGCTCCTGGAAGTGCAAATCTTTTTCCTCCCTCTAACTGGGACCCGGAATCTTACACCTTCTCCTCCTCCCTGCTGGGCAGGAATCAGTGACGCCAACCTAACATCGAACAAAAGCTGCTAAAATGAACTGCAGAACCCCAAAGCTCAGGATTGCTGAAGCAGCATCAGCCAAAGACGCCCCCAGCAACGACTCGGTGTCCTTCACCCCTCTGCCCCCAGCAGCAGACCCTCCGTGCCATATGACCTGCACCAACGGAGAGGACACATCTGCTGCCCTGACCACACCAAACTGCAAACCCCTTGCTGCTGGAGCACGGGCACACCAGCACGAGCTGCAGCATCGCTCACCAGTCCCCATGGCAAAGACATGGCACTCGGTGACACAGACCGGCCAAGGACAATGAGGAGAGCAGCTCCCCTCGCGCTGGGGCACTGCCCCATTACGGGTCGAACCCCACCGCCAACCCGGACACCCGTCTGTCTGAAAACATGCATTTCCCACATACAATTCAGTCAGCACCTACAACTAACCTTTCCAAACCCCTCCAGTCTGCCATCTAAAGCAGGTCCTTTAAATTGTGTGCAGAGATTTTGAGACTGTAGGACTTCAGCCAGTGCAAGGTCCTCATTATTTCCTTGTGACGCAGCAGCTAACAGCTCTCCGCTCCCCACAATTGCTAATTCACAGCTGCCATACACTGCTGATCCGTGCCCCGTGGACAGTCCCCAGTACCTCGGACGCCTTCCTAACATCTAGACTAATGCCAATTCAAATCACAAACTCCCTTAAGATATTCCAGCCCATAAAATCTGTGCAGTTACAAGTCTGTTTCCTTCAGACACTTCCTTTCATCGTCACGGTTGATGCCTCGTGGGATATCAAAGACAGCATCTCTTTAGGAGATCCAAGAAATTCTCTTTTCCCCAAATAGAGCTGTAGTTTAGATTTTCCTGTCTGAAACAAGTTGGGAAAAAAATAGCTGCTGTTTGACAGACAGCCTTTATAATCCCCATTTGCTGGCTCCCACGGCCGCGTCCCCCGCACAGTGTTCCTGCACCCCCCGCTGCCACACCAGCGCTCGGGCAGCACTTACCGACAGGCAGGCGGAGGGTGATGTTGTTGCAGAAGTCAGTGTAGCAGCACTCGGTCTTTGTGATGTTCTTGGAGCTGTGGCAGAAGACCTGCGCGTTGAGCTCCGGGAGGGAGACGCAGGACTTGATGACCTCCTCCCGCCCGTTGGTCAGCATGACGGAGGCCCAGCAGGCGCCCTCCGTCTGGCAGGTGAAGTTGGTGTGCTCGCACAGCTGGCACACGCACTTCAGACCTGAAAAAGAGGTTTCCAGCTTTCATGAGAAGACCCCAGAAAGACAGACACACACGCCCAACAACTGAGCCAGCTTGGCTCATTCGTTGGCCAAGGCTCTCCACGAGCGGCCGGCAGAGCTCCAGTGCAGGCCCTGTGCCGGTGAATGGGCTCCTGGGCTGCAGGAGGATGACCAACAGTGCAGGTCCCCAACACCCACGGGTGACAAGTTTTCAGACCAGGCGGTCCTCAGTCACAGGAAAGTATACAGCATCTGTCTCGCACAAGGGAGAAGACTGACGACCCCAAGAAGACGTTCCTGTGAGAGCTGCCTTTTGCCTAGACGGGGAGACGGAGCTTAAAGTCTTGAGGTTCACGTTCTCAGCTCCCACGGACTCAAGACACCTTGGGCAAGCCCCAGGACAAACACGCGGGCACATGCTCAATTCCAGATATACAGACACAGCCACGCTCATTCCATACTGAATTGAAGTACTACCAACAGCAGCTGTTCCAGTAGCAGAGCTGACTTCCCCAACCACGGCCAGCCCTCACCAGAGCCCGTCCCGCGCCAGCACCACGCACACACGCCGGAGCCGGCTGGGCTACCACAACGAGCCTGAGGAATCGCCAAGACACAAGGTCCCAGCACGCACCACCCTACACCCCACGGACAGACACCAGCAGCAACGACGGACTCCTCCTCCCCACGTCGTCTGAGATGATGCACCTTTTTCAGGCACCCAAACAGCTGCCCCGTTTCTTTTGGTGCAAAAATCTGATGACTTCTGAGCTTTGTATGTTTTTAACCACATCTTCATGTTTTACCAGATCAAATAGAAACACATTTAATAATTACTATGTTTTTCAGGCTTTATTGACTCTTCCTTGGAAGAATAGGAGGAAACCAAAGCCACATCATCTCAGTGAAACACCAGAGGCCAACAATACGTTTTTTTGCCTTCCTTGTTTTCTTCACCTGCTCCATAACAAACAATTTTTGCTCACTTCATGCCAAGTTTAGGAGCGTATATTAGCAGTGATACAATAACCAAGGCATCTTAACCTTGGGCTGACAGCAATTTCTACAGGAAGCCCTTCCTTAAGTGCACTTTATATGATTATTTTGTTCCTGTAAAAAAAAAAAAAACCAAACCAACACTTCATGTTAGAGTGCACAGACTTGATCTCTTCAACTTTTGACTTATACAGTTCTTACCCCACCACAGGGTCCCCAAAATGCATTCTGTACACCTTCCTGGGTCAGTTATAACTCTGCAAGACTGAATATCCCTCTACTTACAGGAGCCAAGGTATTAAAAAAAAGTCATTTTATCCCTAAATCCATTCTGTTTCTTTGGGAATTGGGCAGGGGGAGGCTGTTTCTTTTACTTAACAATAACAGACATCTAAAAAGTAAAATCATGAGATGACCGGGATGGCCACCAGCAAGAGAAGAACTTCCCTCCCATCACTAGCTAGCTCCCGACAAGCCAGCGCGTTCCAACAGCGGCCGTGTTTCTCTCTCTGACACCCTTCCCCGATCAACCCGAGACCGAAACCAGACTCTGCCATCACCCCACACCGACAAAAGGTTTGTCTACATGACAGCGTGGTGGCTCCCAGTGTGATTTATCGCCCCCCACGTCCACGGTTGCAGTGGCAGCGCGCTGATGATGGCTGAGGAAGCAGCGCGGTGACGACGGCTGCAGCAGCGCTTGCCGCGCGTCGGGAGCAGCCAGGACTCTCCCCCCCGAGCCCCCAGCGGAGCCCTGACAGACGTCAGCGCGAATCTCATTTCTGTGTCTGTGACACTATTTGTTTTCTTTACCACAATCTTCATCCTGTGCCACCCTTCCGAAACAACAGCTTGTCGTGTTTATCCTCGGCTGGCGCCCGCAGCAAACCTCCTTGGCACCATATGTTCGTGTTTACCCTGGATGCAGGGCGTGCTGGGGACCGTGTCCCTGCCTGTCGGCTTCGGCTCTCGCCCGGCACAATCCATCACCCAGCAACAGAACAGAACCCCTTCCTTAAAGACATTACCGTGGCCCTAGAAGAGATGCCAGGAGCAAGACTCATCAGATCCAAATAAATAAGAGATCTAGCGGGAGAAGAATAGACACATCACCACCAACACTGCAAAATAAAAGCATTACTTGAGGAAATGAATATAAGGCTGTCGCAAGTGCCTTCAGTCTTTCAGACACGTCATCGTGCTGTTTTTCTCCCCCTTCTCCTGGCCTAAAAATAAAATAGGAAATGGTCCTTGCGATGTCACCCACAGTAGGTAACTGACACTTTTATCCACGTTCTGGGATTTTACAGATTGCCCGAGAGAGGAGTTTTGATCAAAACTGTCACGGCGAGTCCTGAGCAGCTCCAGGGGCATTCCGCCAAGCACCGTGAAAGGCACGCCAAGCACAGGGCGAGAAAGGGATGGGCAAGGGCTTGGTGACCTCACCTGGACCAAGCTAAACAGCCACGGGCTTCCAGAACGAGAGGGGCCACCTCGCGCTTGCCCGTGACCAGCGCTGGCTGGGGGTCCCCTGGCAGACAGCTCCGAGGGCCGGCGCCCTGGCAGGGACAGCAAGGGGTGCTTCAAGATCGGCATTTTCTACTGGTGTGTTCAGAGACTGTAGTATTCTGCTGGATGTTCTTTATTTCTACATCACTGATAGAAAGATCCTAGCCCCATTTTTCCTTTTAGTTCTGAGTGTTTTATTCAAAACCGACTTGTCCAATCTACTGCCCACAACCGAAAGGTCACAGACGGATGGAAACCAGCCCTGCTCCCCTCAGAGCTGTTTCTGCGAGAAGCCATTACACAAAGAAGAACAAAATAGGAATAAAGTCTGGCCAAAATTCTCAATACAACCCAATCACATTATCTTTGCTCCTGAAAGTGAACTCATTCAGCCACTTGATGACAAGCTGGGAGGAGCAGGGACAGGAGCACGTTGAACTCAATACTTCCAGAGAATTTTCATGCCACCTGGAGGCTAGAAAGCCCTGGAGACCAAGATGGCTCGACAGGCATTCCCTCTGCTCCTTCGGGACTGCTGAGCTCACAGAAGTCATGTGAGACAGGCACACGAACTTCTGATGGGAACACTGCGTTCAGTTTGGAAAAGGCAGCAGAGCACACGAAGAAAAACTTGTCCACACCCAAAACCATCGCATCCTAAAAACCATTTTAATGTACTTTTCTCCTACCACACTTGAACTGTTGCCTTTCCCTTTAACCATTCCTTTTAAAAAAGCTGAGAACCACTGCCCCAGCGGGTACAAAGCCTTCACCCTGCGCTTCCCACCACAGCTCCTTCCAGCAATCCTGTTCTGGTCCCGGCTCTCCCCCTGTCCCAGTTCCTGTCCCCCCATCTCTAGGCAGCCCCGGACCCCACCGGGTCCCAGGGGCTCTCCCCAGGATTCCCCCAGCTCCCTGCGCTCCGCTGCACCCTCTGACCACCTCTGCTCCTCCCAAGGAGGCTCACGCTCACCACTGACTCTGTGCCCGGAGCCTCGCCGAGGGCATCCTGCCAGCCCACACGCCTCCTCCTTCGCCCTCCCCCAGCTCCCGCGTTGCTCCCCAGCTCTCCATCCCGCTTTCTCTCCGATGAGTTGCCAGCTGCAGCATCACCCTCCGCTGCCTCTCCATCCCGGCTCCACCAGACTCTTCCCATCGCTCAGACGAGGTTTCGCCCTCTCCTCGCTCGGGGCAGCGGTGGGTGCTGTGGTGGGGGGAGCACGGCGCCGGCAGCAAGGGGAGAGGCTGCTCTGCTCTCCCGTCCTGTCGACGGCCCCACGCCTGCATCCCGCACCAGCAGCTCCAGACAAGTCTTCCAGCACCAAGACTCTCTGGGCTGGGACAAATTCGGGCTGTCGGGTGACGTGTGGCAGAAGTCAAAGAGACGCCGCGA
Organism: Chroicocephalus ridibundus; assembly: GCF_963924245.1. NCBI lineage: Eukaryota > Metazoa > Chordata > Aves > Charadriiformes > Laridae > Chroicocephalus > Chroicocephalus ridibundus. Next base: position 737,556 of record NC_086290.1, on the reverse strand, counting down.
GAGCTGGGAGCAAGAGCTGCGCGGCAAGAACAAGGGCTCCGCACCTCTCTGCTGGTAACAAGGTCCAAGGGGTCCCACCGACAGGCGAAATCCGCACTCCCTCCCCCTTCAGCCTCGTATTCCAGGTTTTCCTAGCGTCATGTCTGCTGCCATCGCTCAGCCAAGATTAAATGCTGCCAAATTTCAAGCCCTTACGCAGGGGAAAAAAAAAAAAACAACCCAGAGAAAAACAGTGCAGCTGCATCTATTCAAAGACAAGATCGGAGTCTGAGTTGTGGGCAAGACAAGACTCTTCCCAGAAGATTTACACAGACCACTTTTAACTATAATTCTACAAAAATAGAAATGCAAGGTTCCCCAGCCTGTGCTACTGGCTAATTTCTCACATGGAAAAAAGGACAGAAAACTCAAAACAGATACAAATACGTACCCTTGTTTCCAAAAGCTTTTAAATACATCAAGAATCCTTTGCTAGAAGAGCAGAAAGATGGACTTAAAAATATGACCATAAAAGCACAACTTTCCTGCACCCGTGCTATTCCAGCGTCCTCACCTCAGTGGAACGGGGAGACGAGGAGCCCGGGAGCTCCTGAGGGTGCCCTTGGGAAGATCCGCGCTCCTCCTGCCCCCGGTCCTGCTGAACAGGGATGCGACGGACCCCTCCGCTCTCACCCAGCATCGCATCCCCACGCGTAGCTCCTCTGCTGAGCCGCTGCAACCGTCCCGCTGGCACTCTCAGGGACACGGGACTCACCAGAATTTGGGATTTATTGGTGCAGATGCACCAGGCACATCTCAGTGCTGCTCCATTCATCCGTAACAGCCTCCTCTATCACCCTTTCTTTTTTATGGAAAAAACTGCCCATATTCAGTTCTACAGTCGGGCAATCAACAATCTCTGGCAATGTATGTCAGGCTTTCACATTACGTATCTGCACAATTTCTCCTCTAATTTGACTCCGCTGCTGCCCCAGAGAACTGGTGAGACATTCCACTCCATTTTCCGACCGGAGGGATAACAGCACCACGACAGAAGATCTGCCCCTTCTCTCGCACCGCTCAAGCCACCACCACCGTTGAACCACGCTTGCCCGCACGCCTGCCCATTCCGCGGCACGAAGGAAGAGGAAGAATTTGCCAATATCGGATGAAATCCTGCAAGTCCCTGAGTGCAGGACGAAACGGTGACTCCCTCCCCGGGGAAGGCGCCCGGCGCCGCTCCCAGGGACGGTCCTGGCAGCCTCACCAGACATGCTGTCGTGGGGGAAAGCTGGGATTTCCACCGCCGAGGAACCCAGAGAAGTGGGACAAGGTGATTATGAAGGAGTTAAAGGGAAAGGGATCAAAGAGGCAGGAGGAAAATGTGCTCCCAAAGTTTCAAAACAAGGCACTCTTTAATCCAGTAACGAACATGACTCCTTTATTTACTCAAGCACAACATTTCCCTTAAAACATTGCGTTCTCTGGTTGAGAAATTAGGAGAAAGTGAACAACTGAAAGGCGCCATGGCCTCAGAGAGCTATGTTAGGCATCCACACTTGGTTACCAATGGTTACAGCTCTCCAAGCACGGAATTCTCCAGCAGCCATTAACACATTTGTCCTCAATCTCCCCAAAGCACGGCCCCCCCAGGGATAAGAAGCAGGTTGTCCTGCCCGGGGCAGGGGACGCGCGGTGGCTTCAGGGACAGCAGTTGCCCAGGGGGGCTGCGGGAGGGGGCGAGCGGTCCCTCTCCTCTCCCAAAGGGCAAGACCCACGGGAACAACGGGAGAAACCAGCAGCCAACCCAGGCGACGGGGAAGCTCACTCACAAACCGTTGTTAGATACACGAGGAAAGCAAATTTTACATATAGAGACCACAAGGGACAGGTGCTCCCTGCTTTTAGCATTTTTAAGACAAAGTTTTCAACGATTTTTTTTCCCTGCTGTTATTGCAATAGGAGTTGAGTCTATATATCAATTTCTTGGTGGAGGCCCACTCTGAATCCAGGACAGGATGACTTGCTCTTTGGAGCAGAAAATAACCTGCATGACTTACATAAAAAACTACATTTTTTTTCTTCTTAGTTTTCAATGCAACCGTAAGAAAACACCCAGTACAGGCAAACACGCTCTGCAATTAACGTACATAGCAGGAACTGAACCAGCATCTGATTCACAACAAATCAACACAAAAACGCATAACAGAAGATTATTTTTTTGTATGCTTCCATCAGTTTTTCCTCAAGCGTCAGCTTCAAATCCATGAATCAGTAGATAACTAAGAAACAAGAGTGACCCTACGTGTGAACCAGAGATGCAAGAATCTGAGTTTAGACACCAGCTTAACGAAAGCAGCTAACAATTAAAACAAGTGCGTAGACACGGTGCAACCTCAGAAGTTAAAAGGAATGAACTGAGCATCCAATTGGCATAAGCGAACGAACAGACTGACAGAATACACTGAAACCCGCGGGGAAAAAAGCCCCAGACTTGCTATCTCTTACGAGCCACACAAAGTTCTACATTTCAACACAGACTTTTTACTATACAGATTAAGCAGCCATTAATCTTCCATTAGGTCATAATCCAGCACAGCCCGCAACGGTTCGCAGTGTCTTCCTGTGGCTCCAGGGCAGCAGAGCACTCACAGCTAGACTGGAAAGCAAACGCCTAACTGGCCCTACAGCAATTAGCTGTCTTTAATCACGACGGGAAGGAGGGCCGAATAGCCAGAATATCGATCATTCTGTACAGTCATTCTGCCCCGTGCACTTCTAGATATGCTTCCCGTTGATTCCCAAATTCCAAGATCCGGGGCTCGTGCGAGCGCAGGTGCAACGTGTCGCCAGGGTCCCCTGCCCGGGGGACAGGAGTAATAGCAGCTTAAAAGCTCACTATATACTGCAAAAAGGACTGATACAGGCTCGGCAAAAACCGGAAAGCTGTAGAGAGGAAAAGTAATTATTCCAGAACTGAAGGAAATGTCTTGGAACGATAGACCTTAAATAGCTCCACTGTTTTCATTTCTTCAAAATACGTATGGGGAGTGATTTTATTAACGTCTGCAACTACCTTAATTTTGGAAGGAGGATACTGGGTACTCAAAACCCCTGTTCCAGAGAAGTTTAGCAACCGTTACAAAAAAACCCAGCAGACAGAAACACAGGCCAAGCATTTAAATTAACATTAACTGAGCAGGGAAAGGGCAACAAAACCCAGTGCCAGCATTTTTGCCGGAATAAGCTGTCAAAGGACGTTTGCTCATTTCTCATTAGCTTCAAACAGGCAAGGTATCCTTTGCAAAGTTAGGCTTTATGAACTAGAAGCTAGGCGGCAAGACACAAAGGTGTTTTGCAAGAATTCTGTGAAATGCGGTCCATAGCCAAAGCCGCAGAAGAGCCCGCTGGCGGCAGGCGGCAGCGGCCGGAGGAGGATCCCGTGCAGGGACGAGGGCACAAATTCCGCGGGAAGCGGCTGAGACAGCACCGACCGATGGCGAGGCTGAGACGGCTTGCATAGAAAAGGGACACCTGGCGTTGAAAGCTGAACCCAGTCACCACCTGAAAGCATCTGCAAAGGCATTTTCCAGGCAGGAAATCACAGTGACCGGCTCTTCTGTTGCCGCGCAGCCCCCTCCAGTTACACACAGCCTTCTGCACAAAAAGCAGGTGCTACTGAAGCATGAAATTTGACTTTGAAGATGAAAATTTGAATGCTTTAGAATTATTGTATCAAGAAGAGCAAAGTATTTCAGAACAACATTTGGAAACCTAAAACGTCCGCTTTTACTTAACCATCACTGGTTTTGCCCCGTTGTATGTCAGACTGAAGACTTGTTCTGCTGGAGAAGCGAGGGGGACACAAGTTCCACAAACACTGCCCTGACTACCTACAGTCAGCCCCCTGGTAAGCACGGAATCAAAAAACATTGACTTTTTAATGTACTTTATTTATTTTTGCCACCACCAAACTTCAGATGAACCAAGAAGAGAGAGGTTAAAATGCCAGCAGCATCCTGGCGGCTGGACTGGGTGATCACAGCAGGTCCCTTCCAACTGAACTACTCTCTTCTGTAAGAAACACTTAACTTGCAAAGACCATTTATTCAGGAAAAAAGCATTCCCGGGGTCCCAGCTGGGCGTGAAAGGCGGCCGGCGCTGGACGAGGGCTGGAGGGGCAGCAGCACAGCGAGGTGACATCCATCGCCTCAGCCCCAAGGCAGAGGAAGGACACGGGCACCTTTCAGGACACCGGGGTTAAAGCGTCACCAAAAGGGTTCAGGACAGGACGTGTGCTCAAGTGACAAAACCTGCCAACCTCCACCAGAGCCACCTGCACGTGCCCAGATTCATCTACACGTGCCCCAAATTGCCAGGGTGTTCACAGCATGTAAATTCAGGCACCCAGGTTGGGCTTTGCTCTCTGCAGGCAGCTAGAGACAGCCCAGGGTCATTCAGAGCCAAACAGCACCTGAGCTACAAGAGAGGAAACGGCATTTTTGAACTGGGATGGAGTTATTAGCCAAGTATCTCTTCCCCGGCGTCGCTCACTGCACTACACTTCCACGTCTCGGATCTGTTAATTTCCAGGTTGTCGGAACCCCCCCAGCCAGGCAGAAGCTGAATTTCTAGCCTACCAAAACAAGCACGGAGAAAAGCCTGAGCCCACCCTCCCAGCACCTGGTACGGAGAATACGGTAACGGACTGCAGCGCCGGGGGGCCTCAGCACGATGCCCGAGTCCCCTTTTTTCTAGGGATTTCCACTGTAAGTTCTGACACTTCGAGGCCATCACCCACAACTCAAGGCAGACTTCGGCAGACACTCCAACACCAATCCAGGTGAACCGACCGGCGCATCCGACAGCTCGCGCCCGTCCTGAGGGAGGAACAGACGGACGGACAGACGGGCTGCTGCGCCACACGCAGGGAGAGCGACCCTACCACTCTTATTGCAACGGTGCTCTTCAAAAGTGACAAGATACCCTGGCCAGATTAAAGCCTAGAGTAATCACTTGCAAGCAACCGGTAAGGAGGTACTGCAAAAAAGCAAAATTAAATTACACCCACTCACCCAACACGTAGTCTTTTACCTGTGCGAATTATTGGCAGACACCCTGGTGGATCACGGAGTCAGGCCATTAAGTGCTTATAGTTCTCATTCATGTTGTTTCATTAAAGCTTTTTTATTATTAAAGCTTTTTACTAAACGCTAGGAAAGCAGAGCTTCAGTGACCCACAGAAATGAGAAGACAGCATCATACTGGTAATTCATTACATCGCAGTGAATTAATTGTTTAGTGAAGTACCACTGCTTTGCTATTGTACTTTCCAAGGACATACTATTTTTGGTGCTTGACAACACATAGGCTTTGCAATCTTACCAGTTAATAAGGACTAAGCAAACCAAACTATTGAGCTGGAACAAAAACGCTTTTTGCAGAAGGTGGGTCTGGATCTGCCCGCGACACACGGACACGCAGCGGCTGCTTCACAGCTTTGTGTGCGGGCAACAGCCATCGCACCTCCGACTTTTGTTCCAAGTTTACATTCTATAGGAAATACTGGAATAAACACAGTGTGCTAAAAACTCAGACTTAAGATTTACAGGGCACTTTCAGTGACTGTTTATAACTCAATCCAAAGATACTAAACCACACGGAAAAGAAAAGTTGTTTGAATACAGTACTACGTGTGTAGCAGGAGTCCAATTTTATGCTATTTTCATGTATCCATCCTTGTGGAGCAGTTTTCAACAGCCATCTATTTTGCTTCCCATTTTCCCACCGACAGCGTGCGTTCCCCCGGCTGGCAGCAGCGGCTCGTGCGAGTGCTCTTTCTTCCCCCTGTGCTTGGCCGCATGGGCCAGCGCAGCCGCCACGGCCACCAGCCCCACTCGCCACCTCCCACCCGCCTGCTTCACCGGGCATGCGGCATCTCTGCCAGGCCTCAGGGACAGACCACGGGCGCTGGGGTTTGCCTTTTGGAGGACTAAAATGCACTGAAGTAGGAAACAAACTCTCACGAACTTAGAATTTGTCTAAAGGCTCCCTTAAGGAATCCAAAGCAGTCCAGCGGTGAGCGCCACGAGGGGCTCTCGTGCCACCACCACGCAGAGTAACACATTTCCTTACTGCAGCCCACACCCCCAGCGCCCGTTCACAGCACCCTGAGTATTCCTCACGTCCCCCAAAATAGTGCTGTGACAAGCACAGAAGAGCATGCAAAGCATTTGACACGACACGGGTGTAGACAGTGTAGCACAAAGGTGGGAGAAGCAATTTTGAGGAGCCCACAGGAGGTAAGCGGATAGGAAGCAGAAGGACCGTTCAGTACGCCAGTAGCAAAAAACTTTTCCTCTTAATCCTATAAACATTCCCGAATACTGGGGCACACCAGAAGTTCCTCAGATCTCCACTGTCCAGCACAGCATCTTCAGACTCGCAAGAGAGAGAACGGGGAGGGAAAGTTTCCCAGAGCACGCTTAGCCGAGTCCGGTGACCAGCCAGGCTCGTGGAGGGCTGTGAGCAGACAGTCAGCCCAACACCCGACAGCAACCACCACGCCAGACCTGAAGCCCCTTCCCAGGGACGTGCGACTCCCCTTGGCACCCCCTCTAAGGAGCTGTAAGGGCACAGAGGACTCTGCCTGCCCCGGACCACACGCACACACCCCACACCTCATCCAGACCCTGGAAAGGTGACTAAGAGGAAAGAAAAGCAACTTTAGAGAACGGAGCAACGCAAGACTGGTTTAGATCAATGACAGCCCGCGCCAATGAGATCTGCGGGTGTATCGGCCTCCGGAGGGAAGCGGCAATGGTCACAGCATTCATGCTGCTTCTATTCATTCAACCAGACCAGGGAAAAACAAGTATAGCGCGGGGTTGCCTATTTCTGTGGTTCGCTTCCAAACTTAAATAATAAAATCTGGACAAACAAAGAGAAGCGCTCGGACAGATCAGGTTTTAGGCCCCTTGAAGGTAACAGGGATTTACCAGGTGTACCAGACTGTACAGAAACACTCCAAACACCAAGAGCCGAGCTCTGCGGCTCCTCCCTTCCCCAAAGGGCGGTGATGCGAGCCCTGTGCTGCGGCAGCGGGCACAGCCCTTCCTCTCCGCTTGGGGCTGCGACCCCCGCTCTGCCAGAGTGGGATCAGCATCACACCAAGAAACTAATTCCCGTGAAACACTGGCAGAAAAGTAAACTGGAGCAAGCCTAACAGAAAAAAGTGTGAAGTGTTCGAGTCTACACTACCTTACTCTACCTTAGCGATAACTGCTGGTTTACAGAGCGTTGTTCGAGAGCGTGGGGTTAGTCTGTACAGGAAAGATTGCGAGGAACGAGCGTTCCGTGCTCCCTGCTGCGTGACAGACGAGCCCGTATCGGAAGGAGCTCGACAGGGCGTTTGACACCCTGCCCAAAGCCTCTGCGGGTTGTGACCTTTGTCCCATCGCGGTGTGACGGGACAGGACGGGGGTGGCCGCGCCGCTCCCCCCACGACACCCAGCGCGGGCAGACGCGGGGCCCTCTCGCCGCCACGGCCGGTGGGAAAAGCCGCCCCCGAGCACCAGGAGCCGCGGGGAGGGCGGCGGGGGCGGCTGCGGCACCGCCGGGGCCAGACGGCGGGCACCGCTCCTTAAAGCCCCGGGCCGAGCACTCCTGCGCCAGCGGTACCCACCGGCGGGGGCCGCAACCCGCTGCGGGCCGGCGGCTCCCGGTAAATCCCGGCTGACCTATTTCTCCCGTATACATGTTGATCGTAATTAAATGCATTAAGCTCCTTAACCTCCCGAGAAACAACGCTGACCCCGGCCGGGCGGGGGCTCCGCTGCCGCGAGCGCACGGGGGGTCCCGGGCACAGGGGGATAACGGGGCGCGGGGGGGATGTCCCGGGCACCTGGGGCGGGGGGGGGGGTCCGGAGGGCGGGGGGGTGGAGGGGGTCCCGGGCACAGAGGGGGGTCCCGGTGCTCGTCGCGGCCGACCAGCCGCCCCCACCCGCGGCGGACGCCGGCAGCGGCGCGGAGGGCGCCCCCGGTGCCGGCCCTACCTGCGCACAGCGAGACGGCGGCGGCCAGCAGCGGCAGGGCCGCCCGCAGCGCGGGGCCGCCCGCCCGCCCCATGGCCGCGCTCCGGCGGCGGGGCCGCGTCCTGCGGCGGCTGCTGCGGCTCCGGCTCCCCCCGCCGCCGCCGCCGGCAGCTGCCCGCGCCCCCCCGCCGGCGGCGGCAGCTATAGCGGTGCGGGGAGGGGCCCCGCCGGCCCCGCCCGCCCCCGCGCACCTTCCCGCGGGGCTGCGCCGGGCGGGGAGGGGGCGGCGGCGGGGCCGCCCCGCCCGCGGCCCCCCCAGCGCTTCTCCCCGCCCCGCCCGGACGCCCCCCAGCGCCCCCGCCGTTCTCCCCGCCCCGCCCGGGGGCCGCCGGCCAAGGCTCTGCCCCCCCGCGGGTCCCGGTGCGAGCCCCGGGGCTGCCCCGAGCCCGGCCCGGCGGGGGGTACGGGCAGCAGCGGGGTTTTGGGGGTGCGGGAGGGGCGGCCGGAGCCAGCCGAAGGAGGGGGCATTGGGGGCAGCCACCCTCTCCCAGCCCGGCTGACACGGCTGCAGGGTTCCTCGTTACACCCGTGTGGAAGTTCGAGCTGCAGCTGGACATCAAACTAGCCCAAAATAGCACTTCTCGGTTCTTAATTTTTATTTATTTTTTTTCCCCTTAAATACCTATTAGTGGGTTTTGGCATCTTTCCCTTGGCCGCTTCATCAGGCTGTGCCAAGTTTTCCACATAGAGCAGAAGCCTGAACTGTTTTCAGCATCTCATCAGTATCTTGTTATGATCTATTCCACCCGCACCGAGACCCTCAACCCCACCATCCCTTACAGCCTGGACAGGACGAGCCTCCCAAAAGCTCCCTTAAACACTGCAAACCACCATGACAGTTTTTAAAGCCGTCGTGCCGCTATAACCCAGAAGCCTCAGTAGTACTTACATGATCATCTTAAAATCAACTCAATTTGAATCAAGACTCAATCAAGTCTACTCTAGAAGTGTTAGAGGAGCAGACTACGTCGCCTCATTTGTCTTTAGGAAGGTGCTGCACATGCTCCATTTCTCTGTATTTGTTTTACAGTAAAAACACCAGCAAGAGCCCCCTTTCCCACACATGGTTAGATGCATCTCTGGATTTTTATTACTGCCATGTAATACACTTACTAGTATTATGACATCTCTATCAAGGCTTTTAGACTTCCCTAGACAGTAATTTCCTAGCAGCAATTCCCAGTTTTTTGAATACTGAAGTTAGTGACATTTGTCAAATCAGCCTTTTGCAGCTTACCGTGTTCTACCTGCTATTTCCAAATGCCCTGGTGGAGGCTCCACAGGTGTGTTAAAATGCCTGGAAAAAAAAAATTAAAAAAACCAAACAAACAAACAAACAAAAGAATCATCACTGTCTGTTGATTTTATTCATGTAATTTTCCTTAAGTATTTATCCAGGGTCACAACCCTGGCCATATTCATGAGGTCTTTACTTGCTCCTAGTCCCGGCTGTGTCCCGGCTGCAGGGTCCCGGCTGAGCCCCCCTCGCTCCCTGGGCTGCTCCCACCCACCGGCTGAGCCAGCGGTGGTCCCGGTGCCTCTTCCCAGGCAACTGTAGGTCAGGAGTTTCAGCTTCAGGTCCTGGGATGTGGCAATTCAACGCATCCCGGTGCTTTGCTGCTAACATTAGAAAATTACCGCAGGACTCGGTTCAATTAGGAGCAGGATGCTGTGGAGCGGAGACCCAGATAACCTGAGCGAGAACTCGCCAACAGCGAGCGGTGCAGGGAGGTGACGATGCTCCCGCTCCATCCCTCGCGCCAGGCACCCCAGGGAGGTGTCCCTACAGCCCTGCATCCTCCTTCATCAACTGCTTGGGAAAAATTAACCCGATTTCACTAAATTCTTTTAAGACACCCCAGAGGAGGAGTGCCCAGCTGTGCAGCAATAGGAGCGGCGATAAGCCGGGGACGAGGAAGCTGGGCTGGATTCCCTCTGCAACGGCTGCCGGGGAAGAGCCCGGAGCAGCCAAGGGCTGGCGCGGCCGAGGGCTCGCTGCTCTCGCTGGGGAAGGAGCATCCGAGGGAGCTGCTTTCCGGAAGGGAAGAGAACACCACAAGACATGCAGAAAAAGGAGTACGAGCGCCTGCCTTACCGCCCCGTGCCCTCAGACACACACCAAAGGCAGATTCCCCGGGGTGCAGGGACAAGAGCCCCGGCACCCCCTGGACCCCGCCAGCGCAGAGACCGGGGTCCCTCTGAGCGCGCCGGCACGTGCCCAGGGTGCAGACCCCCAAGAAGACCCCTCTCACAGTCCAGCAGAGCAAACTCACACGGGTTTCCCTTGGTTTCAATGTTGTGGGTTTGTTCTGGGAATGTTTTTATGTGTTTATCTCAACCAATGTGTTCAAATTACCACTACTCGACCTGTGTTTCTGCTCTTTCACAAGCAAAAGTCATTTGACTAAATGCTTTTAGAAAGAAAATTAATTAACCTGCACTAAGACACAAATACAACAAAGGTGAAAACCAAGTAGTCTAGAATTAAGGACCCGTTAAATAAAATAAAAACAAACCTGCTCTTTACAACTTTTTTTTAATTGACATCCAAATATAGCCAGGGAAGGTATCCAGGACTTCCATGTCACCCCACCACCAGCGAAATGCCATGGGAATGACAACATCTTATTACAACTAAGTCCAACCTGTCGACAGTTTCATAGCAAACGCTATAGGTATACGTAGTATCATACTGAAATATAACACAGCGGCATATTGCACACCTTTCTGCTTTATAAATCGTGCGGAGTGCTTAGAAAATACGTGCCAAGATCTATTAAAAAAAATGCAGGTTTGGGTGTCAAAGCAATAAAACAATAGAGGAAAAATTTGCAGCCGCCTCCGTTCTGGGAGCAGAGAGCCGGTAACTGCGCTCTGCCCGCGGCTGCCAACACCCCTCACGCCACGCATCGCCCCCAGGCAGATCCAGCCTCTCCTGGGAACGTCAGGATCCTCACCAACATCTGGCTCCTGCGCATCTTCCTGACAAAATTAGATAAACATGGCACTGTTCTTGGCAAATCCATGTTTTCCCTCTTTCCTTTTGAAGGCTTACAAATAATTCATTTTATTTGCTCAGTGCTACTAGAAAGTGTAAACGTATCTCATCCAGACCCCTCTCTGGTTCATAGCACGTAACTATTCTGCGCTTTTGTTTGAAGGAAGACATAGAATTATGAATTATGTAATTAAAGTAGTTAAGGTTATTCTTCAGGGGGGAAAAAAAAAAAAATCTATAAAACACATTTGCATCACGGAAGTGATGAAGAAAACAGTATCTCCTGTGCTTGTCAAGAACAAGAATCCAAGTTTATAGAAGTTTGCAGCACACATACTGGGAAAAAACAGCTCTTAATAAAATGTCCATTCTGATTTTAAATAAACATTGCTGATAAGAGAAAACGGTTAGCTATTTATTTTAATAGCATCCCCAAATGTACTTTTTATCTCACTACATAAATAGAACAGAAAGGCTTTTCTTCTCAAATTTTCCATTTTCATTACAAGTGTTAAAAGGGTCCAGCAGGAAGAATGTTCCACGCTTTCTCCCTTCCAGCATAATAATGGAGCGGAGCCCAGTGATTTGCTGTGTGCCCTTTCTCTAGAGGTCTCCTCTCCCTGCGTCTCAGAGCCCTTGGAAGACCCGTTGTGCAAACTTTGCTTTCAAGCAGGCAGCAGAGCCGCTCACCCCTGCCCTAAGGAGAGCGCTGCAGCTGGTGCCTGAATGCTGGAGAGGGCTGATGGCATCTCTAAAGACAAATACTCGGCGTGACCAGGCGTAACGGTGACGAGAATTTCACACCGTTCACCGGTGCCGCCGGTGTACGAGTTCTCTGCGCTTGGAACCTGCCCGATGGCCCGCTGATGCTCTGGGGGACAGCGAGGGCTTTCACCAGACCTTCCCGCCCGGCGCGGCACAGCTCGGCTCATCCATGCGCTGGGTGCCGGGAAGCAGCCGCCACCTGCACCCCTTGCACAATTCCCAGGAACAACGTCAGAGCGGGTGACAGAACCACTCCGGAGCTAAAAGCCACCATCTCAACTAGGGACGGAGGGACACAGAGAGAGACGGGCTCTGTCGGTGCGGGTGTGGGTAAGTACCTCGAGGGCTGCGTCCAGTTTTGGGCCCCTCACTCCAGGAAAGACACTGAGGTGCTGGAGCATGTCCAGAGAAGGGCAACGGAGCTGGTGAGGGGTCCGGAGAACAAGGAGAAGGGTCTGGAGAACTTGTGAGGAGCGGCTGAGGGAGCTGGGGGTGCTCAGCCTGGAGAAGAGGAGGCTGAGGGGAGACCTTCTCGCTCTCTGCAGCTCCCTGAAAGGAGGGGGCAGCCAGGGGGGGTCGGGCTCTGCTCCCAAGGAACAGGCCATGGGACAGGGGGAAATGGCCTCAAGTTGCACCAGGGCAGGTTTAGGATGGATATTAGGGAAAGTTTCTTCCCCCAAAGGGCTGTCAAGCGCTGGAAGAGGCTGCCCAGGGCAGTGGGGGAGTCGCCATCCCTGGAGGTGTTTAAAAGCCGGGCAGACGTGGTGCTTAGAGATATGGTTTAGTGATGGGTTTTGTCAGAGTTGGGTTGGTGGCTGGACTCGATGCTCTGAAAGGTCCCTCCCAACCCCGGCAATTCTGTGACTCAGAATCACAGAATCTTCATGGTTGGAAAGGACCCTTAAGATCATGGAGTCCAACCAAACAACCTACAATCTCTGCCGCTAGAGCATGCCCTGAAGTGCCACATCTAGACTCTATGATTCCAAGTCAGGTTGTCCCCGAGTCGCAGGGAGGCCCTCGACGCCGCTGGCTGCAGCAGGAATGGGTTTGTTACGCCAACGGGTGCACAAAGCCCCGGGAGCCCTGGCAGCGCTGGGGAGGAGCCGCAGCTCTGCCCATCGGGGTGTCCTGCGTCCACAGCACCCCCCGATCTCCCCGGGGACCGGGACCGGCCCCCGCAGCCCCTCCTGGCACCACCAAACCGCGCATCCCTCCTCCTCCCCCCTAGGAGCATGGCCTGGGCAGGGAGAAGGGAGCGCTAATTATCAACTCCTAATTACTACTACCCTCTTCCTTCGTTTCTGCCCCGTCTCCGACAGTGGCTGGCTTCGGTCATTTCCCTGAAGCACAGCACACGAGGGAAGGGCCGTGCCCCATGTTCTCATCAGCAATGCCGAAATCAGACTCCATTTGTCCCAATTCGTTTGTCCTTAGTGTACCATAGCTTTTATTAAGGGAAATTTGTAAATGCTAATGTTTGATTTTCAGGCAAAGGCAAAGTGCCCGACCTTGCACTGAAGTCAGTGGGAGCCGAGGTTATAAGTAGCTGAGGACACTTGTATGGACTCCCTGCCACAAACCGCACCGACTGGAACGGGGCACGATTTTCTGTTCCTCCCCCCCTTCCACTGGATAACAGTTTTTTAGCCGCATCTACATTATTCCTTGAATAATACAGATACTGAGGGTTTTGTCAAGCATTATTTTGTTCTACGTCCTGGCTCCTGGGATGGGTTTTTTTTTTTTTAGAATCTCCTTTCCCTCTTACATCCACTATCATAACTGCATTTTTTTCTTGAGATTCCAGAACACATAAACACTGAAATGACGAAACTCTCCCAGAGTAAGTCTGCCATTTTAGTTGCGTATTGTACAACCTTAATCCCTTCCTTCCTACTCCTCCCCTCCCCACCGTCCCTAATAACATACGTGCGTGAGTTTATCTTTACTCGTTGATACCAAGAGGCATCTTGTGGTTAAGCAGATCTAGTCCAAGAAATGCTGCCCACCATTAATATGCGATTAGGTAGAAAAGTCTAATCAAGTCTCCACCCCACCAACGCACCTCGAGGACCGAAGTGCAGCCCAGGGCGCCACCCGTAACGCGCTGCTCTGCAGCGGGGGTGTCACGTTTGAGGAGAAGCCCCTTCAGTTCTTCTCCTTGCTCAGACCCTGCTGAAGACGCAGCGAGCGCTGCAGGTTCTCTCCACGCGCCTCAGAGCTCACCTGGTGGGGGTTGTTGCTAGCTACGGTCAAGGATCCAAAAAGTATATTGTATAAAGTATATTGAAAAGCAGAATTGGAGAGAATTTATCCACCTGAATGTAGCAGCCAGCAGTTGGAACAAGCAGGAACATCTGTTGTGTCTGTCCAGCCCCCACCCAGAGATTATATTACGTTATACATGTGATTTTACACAGTTTATATATATATATATATATATATATATTTTGAAAACTCTGTTTTTATTCCTGTCATGAACATTGGGAGTGAAGGTTAATCATGACAAAACCGATACAGCTGTTAACCAGAGCAGCCCACCCTAAGGGATCTCAGACCCCTCCGTGAGCAGCGACCACCACGCTGTCACGGCTGGGTGCACCCGGGCAGCCGCTGGGGACTCAGGCGGAGACGCTTCACTTTAGAGGAGATTTACTGAGCTCAAGAAAAGATGCCAGACACCCAGTAACTGGGAAATAACTGGGACTTTTGGCCCAAGCAAGCCATCTGTCTGGGACAGGAGGCCGCATCCTCCCTCAGACACGGCACGGAGGAGCACGGAGGGGAGGGAAAGTCCTCTCCAAAGCTGGCGGGGGGCAGGAGCTGGTCCCGCTCTTCTGCACATCATTTGATGTTTCACCAATAAAAGACAAGTTTAACCACCAACTAATTACCAGTTTGGAGACACAAGCCCTACATATAAATACATGACTCCAAGAGTCTCCTCGTCGTTTGGGATCTCATACGGGATCTCGGTTCCTGAAGGCGCTAGAGAGCCCTAGCAGGGTAATGGACCGATAGGCCGAGTAACTCAAAGGGCTGAAGACGTGTTTATGAGAAGCAATGTTGTAGAAACTTGTTTGCCAAAGCTGGAGGAGTTCATTTGGGACCTCAATACACATCTGTTAGAAAACAGAAATTTTAAGGCTTGTTGACACACATCAATCCGTGTCACTTAGAATATGGGTACTGGCAGTATAATTTAAATATCCGACAAGTTTTCCTGTTCTCCCCTCCCTCGTCTGTATTTGTATTTCTGAAAGGAAAGCAGTATGTCAGAACACTAACCCTGCGGCTCTGTCATAGCTATCGGGTCGAATGCTCCATCCAGCTTCTTCGTACGTCACGCGGCGACGCTGTCAACATCATCTATTTTAAACAAGGCCCCATTTGCATGATGTAATACTGATAATACCGTGTGTCTTCAAAACACATTTGATACCTTTTGTGTCCATGTAGGCCATTAAAAACTAATTGTCTGGGCACTTCATATGCTATTATATTTCATATTACAGGATGTCCGCGAAACCTGGAACAATGCATTTCAAGTTGCCTGCTGGGTCTTGACCTCCTACCTCAATAAGTTTCATGTAAATAAATGCCATTATAACTAGTATTGATATAGAATTACAAGCTGCTTACAATTTTAAATTGTTTTGGAATGGAGTTTAAAACCCACCCCAAACCCCAGAAGCCATTTGCGCTCTCTCAACCCTTCTCCCCACTTCATTCTGCCTTGGTTTGCCTCCAGCCCTCAACCTCAGCCACTGCTTGGAAGCGCCTAAGGTTACTACAGCACGTCACGAAGCCCATCACTAAGGCAGCAACATAGACGCTTAAAGGCCTTTTCGCAAAGCTCATGCTCTGAACAGTGGCCTTTTTTTGTTTTTCACAGATTACCAACATTGCTTTACTCTGAATTTGGTGAGGCCCTTGAGAGGCAGTAAGAGTAGAAAACACGACAACCTGAATCTGAGTTGAACTTCTGTAATTTAAAAGCAGGATGCTCTACGTTTGCGTGTATTAGTACAGAATAAGGATGAAAAGCGGCGAGTGCCCTCCCTCCTCCTGCCGCCTCCCACGGCCAGGGGTCAGGGTGAGGAGCTCCTGCTGAAACACCTGAGCGCAGGCAGAACGCGTTGATGGCCACGGGCTGGAACTGCACTTCAGGACCCACTGAAAATCACGCCTGGGGCAAAGAGGGGGAGGAGAGCCCCTTACTCACCTCTTCCCGTGTCTCTAGAGCTTCGGTGATGGCAGGCTGGGTCCCCAGTTACCCATCACTGATCTTTCACCCTTTGTCTCTAATCCTCATCAGCCCTTTGACACACCAAATGCCAGTGGAGAACAGAAGAGCAACAAAGCAAGGGACGGAGGGAAAAAAACCACCACACTTTGCGGCTATTGTGAGGCAAATGTGCTCCCAAGTTAGATGTTTGCATGGCATGGTTCATAGTAGGACAGAAATAGCGTATCCTGGGGATTTAAGAGTCTTTGGAAATGGGTAGCGCCATAAAAAAGTTTGCCAACTGGAAGTACTTCTAGGGTTGGCTGGAAAACAAGAATTTTGTTTTGTAATTTGTTTTGCTCCACATCAGGACAAAACCAAGACCTATTGAAATTCTGTGCAAGCAAAACAAAACGAAGTACACGGACATCCCAGAAGGGCCAGCAGGTCAGTAGCTACCACTTACCTTGGTCCTCTGCATCCCGGGTCAGCACCCCAGCGACGGAGCTGTCTCACAGTCTGTCTCTCTCCTGCTCCGTTCACCCAGAAGTGCTATGAACCCTTCCAAAAATTGCCATCAGAATCATCCATTTCTGCAAGAACATTATATTGTTGATCATGGCAATTTGAAAAAGCGTCAAAAAATTCCCAAACTGTTCCAAGAACCATTTTACAATTACAACAAGTCACACTTCCAGCCCCCTCCCCGCTTCTTCCTACAGCTCTGAAATCTATAAAACAGCAGCCCATAAATCTATTGCAAAGTTCGTATTAATCTGAGTGGGTGCCTTTTTGATGAGGAGGGTAATAATGGAACTTCTTGGAACATTTTAGCATCATTCAGACAGAAGATGCGTCCAAAGCATTAGTGTAATTAAAAAGTTAATTCTCTAATGGGACTGCCCTCACCGCAGTGAGGACTTGACCTTCCGTCCGTTAATCCCCAGTGGAAAGCACAAGCGGAGGCCGCTGCTCAGAGCGGGACAGCTGCTAGAGATGATCCTCAAATGGTGTCCTCACCAGTCACTTCTGTACTGCTGTGGACAAGAACGCGCTCTTCCCGTCTTCCCATCCCTCCTGACACCAGCCCCGGGCTTCGGATCAGGCGGGGTGCGCTGGCCACCGGGGCTTATGCCGGGTGTGCCCTATGGGCAGCTCCTGGTGGCCCATTTCAGCGCCATCTCCGGGGGGAGCGAGGCGAGAGGAGACTCGCCAGGAACAGCAAAAGGAAAAGCGAGCCACAGGCTGGTAACTGCCGGAGGCGGCCAGAGGCGCAGGGAAGGAGTAAAGGAAAGGCCAGAGCCTTCCCCTGACGGCTCCCATCGTGACTTGAGAGCCCCACAAAACACAGCAGAAGACTCTAAGAATATTTCTCAGGCAATTTTTTAAGAAGGTGCTTGCAGAGAAAACACAATTTAAGATTATCTCATCCCGTGGGCAATTAGAAACAGTAAAATACCATTGGTTTGGGGTTTGTTACTGTTATCAGTGTTCTCTCTCCCAACGAAGGTGGGTAGTGGTGTATTTTAAATTCACACACAATCTCATTACAGGAGACTTGACATAGTAAATTTGTCCGTTTTCAGCTTGTTTTCAATGTGAGCTGAAATACAACCACTTGAACTCTCGCCACGGCACCGGTCGATGGCTGTGGCGTTGTCTAAAGCGGGTCCTGAGCTCAGTCGGGAGCACCGTTGCTTGTCTTCCACGTTTCTTAAACAGCTCAAGCGTATGACAAATATGAAGCTATTTTTAACTCCACGCATTAAAGATCCACAAACAGTAAATAATCAAACAAGGATAAATGGGTAGACTAAAGGCATTATCTTTCCCTCCTTATTTTGCAGCTTCTTTGTCACCGAGTTACGGCAAGCTTTTCTTTGCTGGCAGTTCCGCTATTCTTATAAACCGCCTTTTAGCCCTTTCAATTTCCGCCTTTTTAGTACTTGTGTTAAAGATACGGTCTCATTAGTGGAGGTAGACAACGTAATGTGACGGCTATTTTTGCTAATTTTTAGAATGAAATTCCTGGCTGGCACCCAGCAGTTCCCCACCCCTCACCGCCTTTGGGGGGTATCGCATTTCAAGGCTTCAGGTTTTCCAGGAGAATGTTCCAAGGATGAAGAAAGATCTATGCCGTGAATCTGAAACATTTATGATACCTGGGGGTTTTCCGGGCAGTGGAAAAGGGAGAAGACTGCCGCAGAGACCTACGGGGGAAGAGACTGGTACGACACGGTCCTTCAATCTAGTCAGCAACAGCCGTCGAGCCCCAGTCAAGCACGTTGAGGTCAAAAGTGGCTGACTGCAGGTTTTACTGTCTTCTACCAAAATTGCCCCCGGCCTAGCTAAGTCTGATCGCCTCTGGCACAGCTCCCCGGGGCCGGCGCGCAGCTTTCCTCCGAGCCCCGGAGGAACAGGGCAGCTCGGGGCGGCGAGAGGAAGGTGGGCACAGCCAGAAGTTGACCCCCGCAGCACAACTCCCAGCACACCCAAGGGAGGAACCGACGCAGAGCAGGAGTCTGTGAGCAAGGAGATGGGAGCGGCGGCAGACCGGGCTCCGGCAGACCCCCGGCCGGCCCGGAGGAGGGATGGCCGGGGCTGGGAAGTGGCCGTGGAGTGGCACGGGGGGGACGGAGGCTGTGCAGCCCTGCGGATGCCAGGTGCCCGCCCTGCAGTCCATCCACAGCGGGTCACAGCGCTCGGCTACCGCCTGCGGGTGCCGGGGACACCACTGGAGCGGGGAAGGGGCAGCCACGCTACCGCAGCGGAGCGCCCGGCGCCCACCCCACAGCCCAGCCCCTCTCCGGCTCCGCGCTCCAGGACACGGGCCCCGCGTACTCCAAGAAGCGGCACGAGCCTTGGCCGGAGCAGGTGGGAGCGACGCAGCTCAGCGAGGCTTCCCAGCGCTGCACAGACACCCCGGCAAGCACTCCCATGGAGAAAACCCGTAACCGGCGACATTCACCCCATCTCCGGCGAGGGCAGGGAAGCTCCCGGGGTGGGCTCGTTGGCACACCGAGCGTCACCAGCAGCGCAGCCAGAGGTCCCACACCGCCCTGAGCTGGCACGGCACATTTAATAGCTCTTGCTGCACTTAAGCAATTAGAAAAACATGGAAACCAGGTAAAATCTGCAAGTAACTCCCAGGGTTCAATCTTGATTTTTCACACCTAGACGGGCAAGAGATGACAATTGCAGCCTCACTCCACTAAGGCGCTGCGATATCTTTACGTCGGTAGAAAGCAGCAACCACAACGTGCAGCAGTAACTCGGGAACGGACCTGACAGCGGCGCAGGGCTGTGACCAGTGCGCGCTCTGCATCTTCCTCTCTTTCCCGAAGTCCTGCCTCGACACAGTTTATCAGGTCAGAGTGTGCTGGCTCCTTCTATATGCTGTGAAAGCCATCAAAAAAAAATAAATTTAAGCTTTCCAAGATGCCTACAGGAAGAAGAAAATATACAGGTGTCGAAGCTGAACGCAGCATCAGCTTTTCATTTTTTGAAAGCAGCAGATTTTAGCACAGTAACACACACATGCAGAGGCTAAACCTGATACCGGTATCTGAGTGTTGTTGATTTTAGGAGTTCAGGGCTCCTGGGAGCATGAAACCCTCAGTTGTTGCACTGGGAGAGGCGGTCAGCGTTTTGGTGGGGACTGCAGCTGGAAAGACAAGTTAGTAATTATTGACGACGGGCGATTTTTTAAACCCACCTCACATCATCTGCAAGTCAGCTGCTTCATCAGTCACGCCGTTCCTGGAGATGAAAAACCCTGGTACAAAGCCCTCAGCACGTTTGCCGTCTGCGCTGAAGCCCCAGCGAGAGGCGACCGGCCGGCAGGGAGGGGATGCACTGGGAGGGGAAGCAGCCGCTGCGGATGCTTCCCTGCTCTCCACGCCGGGCAGGTCTCGTCCCGCAGCCCACGGCGAGCGCTCGGCCACATCCCCTCCAGCAGAGCAGTGGCCTCCACCGGCCTCCCCGCCTGGTGTAACCCTGCCCGGCTCCAGGGCAGGGGAAATCACCGCCTGCGGGGCTGCACGGCACTGCCCACCAGTCACCGGCGTAAGGCTGGAAGGCCTCGGTCGGGAAGCAGCAGAGAGTCCCGAGGAGCTACGCCAGGCTGGAGGACAGGACACGTACACGGCTCCCGGGCGGCTCTGCCAGGGCTGCGCCTCCAGGTCGAGACACGTGTTGCCGGGAAAAACGCCACGATGCACAGAGCAACACACGGCAACAACTCTGGTGGAAAGGGAGGGGTTTTTTTAACCAACAAAAATTTAAAAATCCCCAACAACTATGTCTCCCAAGTCTGACAGCTGGCAGGCACTGTGGTGTGTCATGCTACAGGCCACCACCCCCAAGAGGACCGTGTTCCTGGACCTCTAAGCAGCCGGGCTGGTACAGAACAGGTTGACCCAGCGAGCAGCCGTCCCCAACCCTTGGAAGAGCTCTTCCGCAGACTCCACACAGCTCTCCACCACGCAGGATCTGGAGGTAGCGAGACGAGTCCATAACCAGTGAGGAACTGCGCTTTCCACAGAAAAGGTCCCAGCTTCTCCTCCACCAGGACCAGAGGTCCCTCTTGCAGCCTCTCCTCCTCCGTGACGGGCCCAGACTGACATAACCCATGTACGGCTGCACTTTGCTTTTCCTGGCACGCTTTGGCTTGGGTCTTGGCACAGGTTCTCTTTCAGGCACTGGAAGCGTGGTGGGTCTTCTCCTTCCAGCTGGGGATAAAGCAAATGTGCTATTCCCAGGTGAGAGCATCAGTCGCAGTAACCATTAACTCCACATTTGATAAAACACTGACTTTCCCCCCCAGATCTTAGCTTTACAATGTAAAAACGTATTCTGTGTTAGAGAAAGGTTTATGTTCTCTCTATATAAATGGAAGAGCACCTGCAACACCTTTGTTTCCCTTCCCCAGTGCCAACCACTACAAAAAGGTAGATCTTTTTGCAGGGCAGACATTTTGCCCTGCAGGAGAGAGAATTCCTCTTTGTCCCTCCCTATCAAAACAGTTCAATCCAGGTAAATAAAGGCTTGAATGGATTTTTCATGGGAACTTCCAGCACAGACGGCCTGCGAGACAAGTGGGAGGACGCCTTCGGGGACTTCACGCCAGCAACACTAAGAGGAGCCGCTGGCCACGGGCTGCTTTAGGCAGCGTCCCCAGGACACTCGCCGAAGTGCAGCATATTCCTAACCAAGGATCAACAAGCCTTCTGCATACGAAAGAGAAATCCAAAGAAAAACCAACCACCTCTGCCCCCAAATCTGAAGTGCCTCTGTTTTGCCCAGCCTTCCTCCTGTGAGCGGCCGGGGGTCACAGCTGTCAGCTGAGCCCGAGGCGGTGCTACTCTTGCACGGAGGCACCACTTTCTCTATTCCTGCCACGCGGGGCCTCCTCTCACTCGGGCTGCGATACGTGGCCAGGCGCCGTTGGAGTGGCAGCGCCACAGACCCATGCTGGCTGGTGCAGCGCAAATCCGCCAGACGCATGAATAATTCAGCTACGGCACTGCTTGTGCCATCTCCATAGTAATAAATGCAGCGATGCCCTTAATGCAGCAGATTATATATAAGCATTCCAAATCTCTTTAGAAGATTAGATTTCATGGGGGCACTAGAGGAACATTGATTAATAAACATGCTGGGAAAAGGGCGTGGGGGGCAGGGGGGGCTGTTACCTTCGCGTACAGCACTTGGAAACTGCCCCCACTGCCCAAGCCTGGACACCCTGAGGGGCAGAGCAGCAAGTTTTCTCCTAGGACTGTCCACACACTCGAAAATTAGGTAAAATAACACAGACCCCAGATAATCCTTCACTGGCTGTCACTGAGTTTTTCCTTCTCTGCCCCCAGGTGCAGCACCCTCCAGTTCCTAAGAGTTCAGAACGCTGTTATTTCTGCTGGTTTTTGAAAGCGTGGACCCTGACTATCCTCAGTCGCAGCTACACGTTAGAAAAGCACAGTGATGAATGACTTATCCCTAAGTCAAGGGATAAGAAATTGCTAAGAAATTACTTCTTATGATTATTCGCCACTCAATTTTCCCGATTCAAGTTTGACAAACAGTCACCTAATTGAAAAAAAATAAGTTAACATTCTAAATAGTTCAGTCAAAGCCTGGACCAAAACCACTTCATGAGCACAGCATGAATGTGAATTTCATTTAAGACAATCCCTGGGTGTTTTGATGTGCAAAAGGCAGCTCCCAGCAGCAGCACCAGTGGAAATGACCTTGTCCAGCACATCCATGAGTGCCTGGAGTCCGAGCACGGGACAGACGTTTTTACCCGGCCGGTAGCTCGCTTGGGTAATCTTCTTTACCTAACACGGGATAAACGGGATGTTACTGGGCCGTTGTGATGGTTTGTGTTTTTACCCTCGAGTCGGCCATCCCTGCTTTACTGACAGGGAGAGCCAGGACTCCAGTTTTAATTTGCGGTAAAAGTTCCTCAGTCGAGTCTGTACCCAAACTCGGCAGAGGCCAGTGGTACCCAGAGCCCAGCCCTAGGAGAGCCCCTGGAGACAACGTGCGCTTCCTCCCTGCGGCAGCCCAGCAATCCCGAGCACCGCTAACAGACCAGTACCCAACACTGCCGCTGGAGAACTCGCATCTGCAGAGACAGCGCAGTGAAGAGACACATGTATACACACACGCGACCCATGTATGTACACACACACAGAGCTGTTTCCAACCTGAAGTCATGTTCTTCCACGTACACAGTACTTTTCAGAAGATGCTACAGCATGAAGAAGAGATGGATCAAGTATTTATCTTGACCATCTTCCCTAACAGCCAGGAAGATGCTGTGACCCAGCACGGTAGAGTTTGAGAAAGGCACCGCAAATTCAGCCAACGCGGCCGGAACTGTCACTCATCACCAGGCACGACAGACCGTCCCTCCCCTCCAACACCCGTGCTGGAAAACGCTGGAGATGTGACCGCGCAAAGTGAAACCCCAACCAGCCACTTTAACCTCACTTCGCACACTCAGCTTTCACCGCCGGCTCTGTCCCCATCCCTCTGTAGAGCTGCCTCCCCCCTCGCTGGCCAGATGTCCCCGCTGTCCTCATCTCCGAGCACCGCAGCAGCCTGGCACCTCCGCAAGCAGCATGCCTCACTTCCCATTTGTTTTAAATACCGATGCCTGTTCCATCATATAAATACATGTGACAGAAATACATACGTGCGTGTGCCAGGCACCTAGAACTAAAGATCTTCAGGCAGTACTTGATATCAGAAAATGATCGCTAACATTGCTGCTGACTCTGCCGTTGTGTCTGTCACCAGTTACCTCCATGCACACAGCACCTTCAGCCCAGCGGAGTGATCCACCGCGGTCACTGCTGAAATACTGTCCCTCCCCGGCAGCAGTTATTTACCAGCTGGCCCAGCACGCATCACATCAACAAACCAGTTCAAAGCAAACCAGAACGCATTCAGGCACCTGAGCCTTTGAGTTCCTATTAAAAACTAATACTAAAACCTAATCAGATCCTGCTTTTCCTACGTTTTTTTGCAGCACTGCTCTGCTCCGATTCTCGTCAAGTATAATGAGGAGACCTCGCAACTGGTATGACTTCAGTCTGCTCTGCAGAGGTGCTGCACCACGCAGTCGCTTAGCCCCGGGCAGTGCCCACCCCGCAAGCCCAGCCGTCTCTGCGCTGGGCTGTAGAAGAAGAAAGGCGCTTGGCTGGAGCGGGACACGGAAGACTGGGGCTGAGAAGGAAAAGATACAGGGAAAAAGGAGAATCTGGCGGACTTAAAGCACAGAAGGGAACCCCAGAGAAGTGGTTTCCCCAGCGAGGACACACGACCAAATGGCTCATTGCTACCCAGGTCCTGAGATTACCCTAACCTGAGGAGGGTTTCAGGCCCAGGAATAAAGGAGCTCTTCTCCAAGGCTGAGGGCCCTGGCGCTTCCTCTACACGCTGTAGGTCTGCATGGACATGGCTGATGTCACGCCCAGAGAGGACACCAGCTCCCGCTGTACTATTTCGGGATCCAGTTCAGAACAGGGAAAACAGCCTCAGCCCCTCGTGTTCCACCCAGCACCGAGCCGGGCCAGCGCTGGGCACCTGCGAGTGCACGCCTGCAGGGACGCCCGGCCGCACCACACACCTTGGGTACTAAGGGCAGTAAGAGAACTAAAACACTCTTTGGTTTGACTTGAAAACATTCTATTTAATTTATACAAATAACTACTAAATAGAAAAAGTAGATTAAAACAAAATAGTTATTTTTCTGGCAGAGTTTAAATGCATATTATATAGCTTAGAAGAAATAAAATGCATTTTCCCCACAGCATTCATGACCTAAAGTTCTAGTTAATTCCTCCACTGCTTTCCTTTTCTAGATCAGTAAGATACTAGACACAACGTCATGTGGGTAATGGCTATATATATGTTCCGTATTTGAACTGAAAATATGTTACAGACCACACACCTACAAATGTGAAGCACTTAAAATGTGACTATCGAGTTGTAATATGATAATACAGAAAACAATTTATGTTTCAGGTTATATTGTGTTACAAAAACATCTGTGTAAGAAATCATGAAAGAGGCCACATAAAAATAAGCTTTAACTTTATGCACTTATTTTACAGTTTAAAAAACTGGCAAGTGCACTAGTAATAAATAATTTGCAAGTTTTGTATAAACGAGAAATTCCTAATGTTCAGCATTATTGTAAACATCAGTACACATGTAAAATGCAGCTAAAATCTGACAGTTACATTTTCAGTTTACCAAATTCATTTCCTATTATTCAGGCATAGATCAATGTAGTATACAGCCAATCATCTTTTTGGCAAGTCATGTCATTAAAATTAACAGTGACAGTGCAAGTAAGGAATGCAAAGAATTCCTAGTGCAATAAAGAAGAGAAGCACAGGCAATATTGCTGATTAAAATTTACCACTTCCATGTGTTCACCCTGGGAGTGATTAGGAGAATTAAAAAAAAAAAAAAAAAAGAAAAAAGCTGTTCAAAGCCATTATTTAATGCCCTGATCTTGTCTTAGGATTTCTCTGTCTTCCTTCAGGCCACTACCTTTGCAACAGTACATCCAGCGTGAGTCCTTATAGCTTGACCATTTGTGAAATGCCCGTCGTAGTCACGGAGCAAAGTCCGATGTCTCCCAAACTGATGGCTTGGTAAGAACTTCTGCCTCTCTAAGTAGCCACATGGGGACCAATCGTATCAACCGTCTGGCCAGATTACTTCTGAACCAGAGAAATGCCTTCCCACCAGGAGAGCACCACGAGAAGAAGGTCAACAGTCAGCTTTCAGTTTATCTAAGGAATTGTCAATTTTGGTCAAAGTCTTTTTGATTCGCAGGGCTGTTAGTCTTGCTGATGGATTTTGATACCAGCATTCTTTCATCAACTTGGCAAGAGATGTTAATGTCTGGGAAAAGAATAAGAAACGAAACACGCACATAAGTACACAAAATCACAAGCCAAGAAAGCACTACATCGGGTTAAGCACTAACGCAGTAAGGTTTGATTGCCTTATTAATACTCAATTTTCAGAGTCTACAGAGAGTTTACTGCTATCTATCAAACAGACAGCTTTCATGTATTGGGAAAAAAACCCAAGTTTGATAAATTGGTTAAACCAAGAGGATAACTAGATGATGGGCTGACTGGAGCGACAAGCTAGCATAGTTTTAAACAAATGGAGTTTTGTTTTTCTAATTAAGAAAACACTCTACAGAATCTCTTTCCAACAAAACCGACTCCTGCAAGATCAGTGAAGGAAGCCAGAGAAGGTAGAGACATTCTGTCTGCGATTTCATCTCGTCCAGCGCAGCTTTAAACAGCTGGGATCCCCAGCTGGCTGGTGCACAGGTCACAGCTCTGCAGCCAAAACCTCTCGTCCTTGCTGGCCCCAGCCAGCCCTACAGACTCAACCCGGCCTCCGCAGCTCCGGTAACGAGCAACAAAACAGCTGGTCAACCTGGAGAGTCCACAATGATTCTGAAGCTGAAAAATAAACTTCAGCACTAGCCTTTCAAAAGGAACAACAGTCCCTTATCGCTTATTCTGCTCTGAATCTGCACGCTTTTAAGCCACAGAAAGGCCTACACGGGCTACCTTACAATAAAGGCCTAGACAGGCTACCTATAACAATACAGAAAAAGCACCTTTAAAACAGTTATTGTTAAATCATGCTACTAAAAAGCTAATCTGTGAATAGCTCAGGCTTAAGAGTCCTAAGTTTGCTTATGGCTTTTTCTTCCTGCTCCAAGATACAGACCTACACCAGCATGCCTCTGAAATCTGTACAGGTAACGCTCCCGACAAGTAGCACTGGGATCATTTCAATTTTAAGTGCTAACTGACAGCAACTTCCAAAAGAAGAAGGGTCAGCTCGTATCTCTTGCAAACCCCCAGGCACTCCCACTTACAGGGTCTGAGAACCATCTGTTGGGAATGTTCGGCCTTTGCTGATCCACACAGACCACTTTTCTCATGTCTTCAAAACTGGGATCGTTTGGAACCAGGTCATAAAATGGTGGTTTATAGTCTTCCACAATACCTAGTGGGACACAAACAACAGAGACATTATTTAATGACTGGTCAATGCAACAGCTTTTCTGCACAGAAAGAGAGAAGGGGTGACCTAGCCGTCTAAGAGGCACAAAAGTCTTTTAAGAGTTAACACCACAGTGTCAAGCAGCCGTCAAACAACAGAACAGCACTTATTATCATAGGAACAGCTTTTTCTACCCAAAATGTTAATTAATTGGCTCACATTACAATTCCACCAAGTACAAACTCTATTTTGCAGATGCTTGAGACGAAATGATGAGAAATAAATTTACTTGCCAAAAGGCCATCTTTTATAATGCATGGAGTCTTACTGACTACCACAAAATTGGGATTTCTACTAGCAAATGCAAAATATTTAAGGTCTGCATTGTGGTTTTTAGCAGGCTTACCACACGCTTTGCATGGTTCTACGATTCCTGAAAGAGTCCAATAAGCACGTCAGCATCTACAGATGGCACATGCCATCCCAAAGCCAAACACCTGAGGGCCTGCGGCACCCAGTGCCTGTATGCGTTTTCCAGGATTCTGCATTGAAAAATGAGTTGATGTGTATGCTCTCGCAACTTGTCACCCAGCTTCCATAAAGCTGGCAGGCTAAAAAGCCTTTTGCCTACTCTCTGAGGCACGCATGCAGCACTGCTGTTTCATCAGCGCACTAAGCTCAAATGATCTATAGGGAGCTCAGCTTTCTTATGAAGCCAATTTAAAAAGCGGCATTCAAAAGGCAAGGCGTTTGGGTCAGCAGCTTGGAAGAACCCCGAGCCAATGAGGCCCTCTATGTCCAGTAGAAACATGGGCAGAACAATCTTAAAACTGCTTTTTAGCAGACTGGCAGCTGTCCCACAGTCAGGCGTACATGAAATCCAGGAGAATTTCTGTTGCTTGGGATATACTGAAGTTGAAAAGAGGTTCTCAAACTTTGCTACGGTGGTTGGGATTTAGTTTTCTTGTACTGCTGTAGAGGAAGATCAAAATCCCATAGATCCTCTCTAAAAACCCATAAATCCTTATCTGTGATGGCTAGTCGAAATGAGGAATAGTCTTCAGGAAAGTACAGCTCCCGTAGAAAATAGCAGGGCGGTTCAAAGATCTGGCTGCCCAAGCGAGTCAGCTTAACAGGGTAACTAGCAGACTGCAGGGTTTGCCCTGCGGTGTTCCGACACGGACGCAGAAGGACAACAGACAATACTACGTGCTGCGTAAAGAAGCATCACCCACCCTCCTCCTTCCAGCAATTCATAATTGCACATGCCAACCATCACCTACAGGGCTGAACTCCTGTTTTCACACTCCTCCTGCTCCTCCCAGAACACAGACTCAAGTTTATTGTGAGAGCTCAAGAATACAAAAAGCCTCCTGCGTATCCACATTGCCTATGCTTCCATTTCAGATAAAGCGGTGGCTTTAGAGGAGTCAAATGCAGAGCTCCGGAGCTACATCATATGGCTCTGAAAACATTTCCAGGGTCATTAGGGTATTACAGATGCCCTTTATCACTAAGAGAGAGCGAGCCTGGCTCTAATTTACTATTTTCATGTGGTCTTTCCAAAGTATAGGGTATATAACTGGCTGTTTCAGATAAGACATATAGTAACAAATAGATGAAGCGGGTCTCGCCTTTACTCCAATAGCGTGACTCGAGTACCCTGAGCTACCCCAGCCAAGCATTGCGGCCCCCAGGGGACCACCGCTGGCTCCCAGCAGCCCCTCAGTGGTGCCAGCAAGCCATCGCAACCTCTAGCCCACACGGCTCCGCTGGCAGAGCTGTCACCGACCTGTGGCACGCTCCCCTTGCGCGCCACCCGCCAAGAGGACACCCTACATCCGACAGCACGACCCATAGCTCGCCGCTTTCTGCACAGTTTTTAGATGACTTCTGTAATTTACAATACATTGTATTTTTTTGTCCCCTGGGGTTGCTGGCTTTTTGCTACTCAAATCAACTAGAACTCACACACACAGTAGCGTTTTCTTCACCTTTATTCCTTGCTACTTTAACGTCAGCTTGTCCTATGCATGCACGAATCCAACTGCTGGGGCAAAGCAAGAGTACGCAGAGACCCAAGCACAGACACAGTCTGGCAGATATAATGACCATCACACCGGGGTGGCTCTGAGCAGGAACCATCTTTCAGCTTCTGGTGTTACTATTAAAATCGAACAATATCTCAATTCTGGGAATGACAGTGAAGCTTCACCAGGAACAGAACTGCCAGTGCCAGTACCAGGGAAGGAAAGACGCAAGGCACTGCAAGGAAGGGAGCACATTCAAAAGCACTGACCTACCACTCTACAAGGAACCAGCACCGCTCTATTTAAAGAGAGTAAAATACCGATTTGGGGGCTTAAATCACATTTTTCAAGTACAGAGAGAAATGCTGAGTGGCTCCTGCTACAGCACAAAGACGATACACAAGTACTCTTGGTTGTGGCGAAGGAGTTTCCTCCACACTTTCCTCTTTATACTAAGCCCCAACAGAAATGTACTGAGAATCACTGTGTCACCTTGAGGACCATTAGATAGGTTTTTAAAAAAAATTAAAATGAAAAGAAGTAAACAAACATTTTAAAAATTTAAAAATACAATTTGAAAATTTTAAAAAATATCAGACTTATTAGTCAGATCACAACGTCAGAGTCTCCACAAACTGAAGTGCTAAACCAGGCTGACTCACTGGAATAGGCTCTGCACTTCCACCCCATGAATGAGAGACGACGGGTGTCCATCGGCACAGGAGAGCAGCAAAAATGCCCAGCACAGGTAAGTGAGAAGTGTCTCCAGCCCACCTAAGGTACCCCCCGGCCTGCTCCCAGGACCGTGCCACCCCGACCTCAGCACGCTCCCTCCCTCTGCCAGAGCCTTCCTGCGAGTCACACAGGGCTACCTGAGGGACCACCTGCCAAAGCAACAACTTCCACACAGCTCGATGCTTGGACTTGAGAGGAAACGCTTACTCCACTTCAGACCAAGGGAGGAAAGCAAGGAAACTTATGGCAACAGCCAGAAATACTGAGCAACTGGAAATAAGTACTGTGAAATTAATATCACTGACATCTTAAACTTTATTGACATGACCAATGTCATGACATATCTGGTTTAGTGTGAAAAGTGCTTCCATGGTGGCACTGAGCTCAGCCTGAATCAAGTTAGTGAAGCACTGACTTGCCGTCGCTGGTAGGTCTGCAGTCGGAGCTGAGTGCCACACCAGCTGGGTGAAGCTGCCAGCACAGCCTGAGCTCACTGGTTCTCAAGTAGCTCAGGTAAGCTGTGTGAACCGCAGTTACTGCAGCCACACACAGGTGTCAAAACTTCAGCACGGGAATAGTTAAATAATAGGTACCATTTCACAGAAATTTCATTGCAAGAGGTAACTACGTAACACTGTGTGTATTTTTATATATATTATGTACAGCATACACACACACACATATAAGTATAAACATATATTCATATACAAAGAGAGCAAGACATCTAATATTCCACAAAGGATTACCAGCCTCCAAAACAGCACCGCAGCAAGCCAGACTGCAGACAAACTACTCAAAACTCGAGACTGGCAATGAAAAAAAAAAACAACCAAAACTTATCAAAAGGTGTAAGTACACCCCCCCGTGCACCGGTCCCATCCCCCCAGCCAGGAGTAGGGTCCCTGGGCACAGCGGGAGGAAGGCTGGCTGCCTCTTCTCCTGCACTGGCTTCCCGTCCCGTGGCAGCATCACCTCTTGCACGGTGAATTCATCAATCCCTGCCCAGTAAGCCCATCATATTATGGCAACTGGTGAACTACAGTG
Source organism: Chroicocephalus ridibundus (assembly GCF_963924245.1). NCBI lineage: Eukaryota > Metazoa > Chordata > Aves > Charadriiformes > Laridae > Chroicocephalus > Chroicocephalus ridibundus. The sequence continues at coordinate 707,127 of NC_086290.1, read as the reverse complement.
CTCATGGACTGCCGAGACAAAGTGCAGAATATAAAACTGCACTGAAAACAATGAAGTTCAGCTTAAATTCTCAAGGCACTCACACTGACGTGAACTGCAACCCAGAGGTCTCCAAATATTGGGAAATGCAATACGCAAGTCCTCGTAACAGCCTACAGCATACATTTGCCAATAAACAGAGTACATCATAAGAAAAATTAACACCATGCATTCACAAGGCTCTCTTCCTCTCTCTAATTAGCCACATACACCTTCACCTGAGATCATCATCACGCTGTGATTCAGCTGACGCATGTCCTTGTATCAGAACAATACCTATGCCTTCTGCTGCACTCGTCATCAAGTGCCTCCTTGGGCAGAGGCAGGAGAAGGCAGGCGAGGCCACGAGCTCAGCTCCGGCCACCCCACAGAAAGCCCATGGAAGTGCCCTCCTGCTCCTGCAGTCAGTCCCACGACCGCCACCGGCTTCCAGCAGGACAGGAGCTGCTCACTACGGACCCTGCAAGTTACATTGCACCAAAACAGCCATCCACCCGCACAGATTACCCTGCTCTCTCCATCACAGCGAAACGCCCATTTCGGTTCTCCCCAGAGCTATCACAGCAAGCTCTCCGGCTTACAAGGAGACTTAAATTAGCCACCTGACCCTACCTGATGCATTCTGCTACCTCCAAGTCAGCTTTGTTTCGGCACCCTGTACATATCCCAGAGAAGACGGGGGTTTTGGGCGTTGCTCCAGGCCCCAGGCAATCTCACTGCAAGCTTGGAAGGTCTGCAAACCTTCTCAGAAGTGCCACCTTCCAGCAGCCTTCTCACAACAAGCCTCACTGCAGTGTTTCTGGAGACAACTAGCTGCCTCGCAGTTAAATTATTCTGGGCACCAACAGATAACACATGAAGTAAAAGGTTCATATTTAGAAGAAGTCCTGTACTTTAATAGAATAACAATATTTGTTTGTTTTTAGAGCTGCTGCACATTTGCCTGTGCACTGGGGTCAGGGAATGGAGAGGAGATAACACAGGACAACTAACACCAGGCAAGTGCCTTCCACTAGAATCACAGAATCATAGGGTTGGAAGTGACCTCTGGAGATCATCTAGTCCAACCCCCTGCCAGAGCAGGGTCACCCAGAGCAGGTGGCACAGGAACGCGTCCAGGGGGGTTTGAATGTCTCCAGAGACGGAGACTCCACCACCTCTCTGGGCAGCCTGTGCCAGGGCTCTGCCACCCTCAGGGTAAAGAAGTTCCTCCTCATGTTTAGGTGGAACTTCCTATGCTCCAGTTTGTGCCGGTTACCTCTTGTCCTGTCCCTGGGCACCACTGAAAAGATCCTGTCCCCATCCTCCTGACACCCACCCTTTAAGTACTTAACTGGAGCTGGGCTCTGGTGACTCTGTCCGAGCTGCCACAAGCCCTCAGTGCCACCCATGCCTTACTGCAGCCTGCTCTGCCCACTCACCGCTCCGCTCTCCACAGAGCCACTCACGCTCCCTCCTCCCCTGGCTCTCAACAGCTGCTTTTTGAGAACATCTCTAAAGCTATCTTAATCCTTTCCTCCGAAATCTTCCCTCAAATGCTGACTCACAACAGTCCCCACCAAAAAAAAGCCTCCTCAGTTCTTCGGTGTGAGCCACTCTGATTGCTGCCTACCGTTCTGACTGTGCCTCCTTTGAGCAAGCTCCTGCTTGGATCCTCAGCTGGCAGGCACCCGGCTGGCACCAGCCCTGCCCGGGCTGCAGGGTCTCAGCCTACCATCCGGGCTCCGAGGAACTGCAGCAAACAAACGGCTAGTCGTTTTCTCGGGAAGAAGACAAACCTGTTGTCTGATGTCAGGTAGAGAATCCAAGATTTGGATTTAGTGGGAACAGATCAGACACAGAGCGGATAAGCGTGTATGACGATTCAGAATTTCCCCAGATTTAAACACGTCACCATTAACAATCCATCACTGCCAGTGTCTGCAGACATCCCTGAAGGGCATCTTCTGCGTTTTCCTCTCTGCTTGGGTCCAGAGAGCACAACCCAAGGCCCAGAAGTCAGAGAGGACTTCTGAACTGACAAGCACAAGAGATCACACCAACAGATCCCCAGCCTAAATTCCTGAATTCAGACTCCCTTGCCAAGGAAACACCAAGCGCTCCAGAACAGGGGGCAGTGGCACTTCTCCCAAGCAGAACTGTACTTTGACCAAGTCCTGCTTTGTGAGTGCATTTAACTTGATAAAGACTAAATTCCCTAAATTCTGATCACGTCACTTCTTTACTTCCTACATATTCTCCTTCTGTTCCTTAGATTTTGTCACAAGAAACAGGCACCTGAAAGTATTTACTATGGTTTAATGACACATGGAAAATGTTTATAGAGACTTTATGATCTAAAATTTTAACTATTGGGTATGAACTGTATCTCATCACAATTAGGGATGTAGCAGGGGAGACTTTCTTCTCTACCTTAACAGAAACAACAGCAATACTCAGCCATTGTACCCAAAACACCAACAACTTCAACACAGGCAGCGAAGGGGCAGGAATCAAAATGCTCTGGAGGTCCAGTATTTTACTGGGGATCTTACGCATTCCGGTGGCAGATGCTCTGCCATGAATCATCATTTGCTTAACCTCTTCCAGAAACAAGTAAAGGAGTCCCAGATACTTACCGTTGCTAACCATGCGTCTAGCTACTTCCCAAAGGACCAGCCCAAAAGCCCAGATATCGACCCTTTTATAGGAGTCAAAGCAGTCTGCCTGGATAGTTTCATCCAAGACTTCTGGAGCCATGTAGCGTTTGGTGCCCACTCGGGGATTGTTCCCCACATCCAACTGATTCGTGCTTTGGGAGTGCATTACTGCAAGGCCTGAAGGACAGAAAAAAAACACATCTCTGTTAAGTCCCCTTAAAACTATAGCAGCATATGTTTAAAATTCCATGTGAGCCGTGACACCCATCAGACAGTTTCTGGAAAAGGAGCCGAGAGTCCCAACTGTCCAAAGACCGTCAGGGTCAGCTCCAAACTCGCTATCAAAAACAGCCACTGTGTCCGTAGACTTAGACCAATTATCTCCTCAGGGATTACCGTTAAGCATGTTATTGCACTGTTGCAAAATGTTGTCATTAAGTGTTTTGCAGCCACTGGATGTCACCAGCGCTCTAGGCACGTATACGCAGAAGGCCAAGTATCTGTTACTTAGAAGAAAACAATTTTACACAGCATTCAAATTTATTTATAGAACTTTTGGGTAGGTGGATATATCCGAACTGCGGGGAAGAGAGAAGAAAAACACTGCATGATGGATATACACAAGTTAAAAAATAAAGCTGGGAAATAAAAAACACCGTATTTGCAGTAGCTTGAAAAATAAACATCCTCAAGCTGATCTAAAATGAGTCAGTCAAAACCACTCTACCTGGTTTCTACTAATTACTAAACATTTAAGCAAAGAACATTATGTGAGGAACTAAATTACTGTAAATTTGGAAACACACAGAGTACTCCTTTTGCCATGGTAAACAGAGAGCACTGCAAATTGAACAGCAACAGGTGCATGACATAACTAAGCAATAGAAAAGACGACACAAGCTCTCCCTAATTCCCTCAACAGCTCTTGTAAGAATAACATATACTATTTACATTTAACCTGAGTTTATTTTAGATTAAACTTAAAAAGCTTTTTAACTCAGTCCCACAAAAAATTAACCACCAGATCATTAATTTTTTTTTTTTCCTTTCCAAAAAACAGCCTGTACTTCACTGTAACAAAAATCTGGAAAACGTTTTCCTACAATTTAAATGCACTTCAAGTAATTTCAAGTTTCTAAGAAAATGCTTACGGCACTTCTAGAAAGATACCATCTGCTAACCCCATGACTGCTGAGAAGATAATCTGAAAAGCCTGCTCTCCCAGTAAAATATTTTTTGTCATATATACACACACACACAGACAACATAGATTTACACACACTTAAACATTTATGTATTTCTTTAGATTTATATTATACAATACATATGGATTATAATATTTAAAAAAAAACCAATAACAACTCGCACACTGGAAACAAAGGTTAGAAAACAGATTTCCTAGCAAACTCTGAAGACATCAAGACTTTGGGGAACACTTTGATAAAAACTGTAATAGTGCATCCAAACTGGGCAAAACAGATTCAATGGATTGACAGGTCAAAGGTTTAAGGCCGAGGGATGCAAGTCAGCATCCCGTACACTACAAACTATGACAGTGTTGCAATAGGGTCAGGGGACAACAGTGTTGTAATCAGGTTCTCATCATGGCGGCATCTGCGCAGTTTATGAGAGCTCGGCAGCAGACACTGCGCTGCTCCAGCTTCTTTTCACCTCAGGAGATCTCAATGCACTTTTAACCAGGGGCCCGTAACTGCTTGCCAGAGAAGCTCTTCCTATAATACACTAATTCTTTAAAAAGGAAGAAAAAAAGAAAAAGCTCAAGGGGAAAATAAATTGATGAAGCACATTGGTTTTCAAGACACCAAAAAATCCTCACCAGTATCCAGGAGTATCTGCTGGAAACAAGAATTGAGCAAATCCGTTTTATCAGCATTCTTTGCATCTTCCTTACAAATGCCCGTGCTCATTTCAAGCAGACATTCACTACTGGATATAGACGTGGAAGGAGGGAGTAAGAGGAGGGCTTCTTTGTGTATAAGCATCATTCTGCTGTTCTATAAGGTTGCTCAACCAAGACCTATCACCGTGCACGTGAATTGCTTTAGAAGGGCAGAACTTTTCCACAGTGCTGACAGACTGAAGCAAGACTGACATCCATCCTTGGACTTTATCACACAGTTTCTGCTTAGCTAGAACATATTTGAAACAGCCAGTTTTGTAACTGCGGCTCTGGACGCTTGGGCTGCTGCTGGAGATGCTGGTTTCCAGCACGGTGGCCAAAGGACAACAGCCAGTTCCCCAAGCTCTTGCACTTGTGCCAGCCAGAAGGATCAGGACTGAACGGCACCGAGCACCAAGCTCCACTGCACCCAGGCTGCCGGCAGAACAGACAGTTACAAGATACGCATCAAAACCATTTTAGTCCTGTTTTTTTCCAGAGCTGACACCTATTCTTAACGGGTACGTTGCAAGTCCAGAACCTGGTGGGACTGACAGAACCCAAGTCCAGCTTAGCTCTGGGCAGCTGTAGTGAATCCTTCCGTCTGCTCATACTTGCCAGGCTCTGAGTGCCTTTTCTCTTGTATGGCACATGTGTTGGAAAAACAGAGCAGGAGACCAGAGGAGAGACAGAGACCAGAGGAAAAAAAAAAGCCAAAGCTACCCAAGAAAAAAGGGCATGAATATATGACAGAGGCAACAAGCTCTTTGGTAACTCTCCTTTACAGAAAAGGAACAGATGAAGAACATGTCAGATACACAACTGAGGACTTCACTTTTAAAAAAACAGCTATTTTACCACCATAAAAACTAACCGGGAAATGTTTATTGCTGTGCTCTCTCCGAAAATCTCTCAAATATCTGAAGCCTCTAGATAAACAATGTAGCAGATATCACTTTATTAGTGTGATGTCAGTCAATGCCACTATGCGCTGCCCCTCCACACTGTGAGCTACAAGTTTATTTAAAAGCAAATTTCTGAAGTTTTGTATTTTCAACTTACTGCTCCAGTTTTTACTTATTATTCTCTCTGCAAATTTTGATAAGCCCAGGTGCGTGGCTTTCATGTTTTCCCTGTGCGTATCTCACACCTGTTCTACAATAGTTAGCTATTTTCTCCCTTGTCTTCAGAGAAAAGAAAAAAAAAAAAAAAGTATTGTCAGACATCCAAGGGCAACCAAGATGATTATGGGACTGGAGCACCTCCCTTATGAGGAAAGGCTGAGAGAGCTGGGACTCTTTAGCCTGGAGAAGAGAAGGTTGAGGGGGGACCTGATTAATCTTTACAAGTATCTAAAGGGTGGGTTTAAGGAGGACGGAGCCAGGCTCTTTTCAATGGTTCCCAGTGACAGGACAAGGGGCAATGGGCACAAGCTAGAACATAGGAAGTTCCGTTCAAATACACGGAAAAACTTCTTTACGGTGAGGGTGACAGAGCACTGGAACAGGCTGCCCAGGGAGGGTGTGGAGTCCCCTTCTCTGGAGATTTTCAAGACCCGCCTGGATGCAGCCCTGAGGGATGTGCTTTAGGTAATCCTGCTCTAGCAGGGGAGTTGGACTAGATGATCTCTAGAGGTCCCTTCCAACTCTGAAGATTCCGTGATTCCGTGATCCACTCGAGGTGTGAACGAGCCATACTGCTGCAACTGTTTCTCAGCAGCTACCAGCTTGATGTCTAAAACCAGCTGGTCATGGAGAACCCAGTTTTGGGCTCAGTGAATCACCTGGCAAAGGACTCGAGCTGAACGGACCTTCGGAGCTTGGGACAATGAGCACATAGTTCTTAGACTGTAAGTGGAAGGATATTTATTAGTTCAGAAGTGAGCTGAAGCCTAATAACTGCTGCCTTGTGGGATCCAGGAATGGAATTTAACAACGAAAGCCTGAGAAAAAACCCAAAATGTTAGATCTGCTCCTGAACTGGGAGGCTGCACGGCCCCTCCTCTGCAGTGGAGTGGCATTTCTAAGTTGTAAGTGCCATCTAGTGGCTGCCATAAACCTTCGGGTAATCTCAGATGACGGGAAGGTTACTTTAAGATTACTTTAAGACTTTTACGGTTGAGTTACCCAATACATGTGATTTCTGCAGGAATGCACTGAGTATATTAGTATCGAAATGAACTCACCTAAATCTGCTATGCAGCACTGTCCGTTTTTCTTAACGAGGATATTTTTGCTCTTCAAGTCCCGATGAGAAATGGCAGGCTTCCCCTGGGTTCCAAATATCTCTATGTGCAAATGTGCAAGCCCACTAGCTATGGACAGTACTATGCGTAGGCAGCTGACAGTGTCCAGGGTAGTGAGCTGTAGATAGTCATACAGAGAGCCCATTTCATGGTAGTGGGTAATTAACCACAACTGGGTACTAGAGTTTCTGGAAGTCATATCAGATGCAATAAAACCTAGAAAGAGAGGAAGAAAAGAGGAGAAACAACATAATAAAATTACAAAGCTCCTTCAAGACACCCTCAAGAAAAGAATCAATGCTACTAGGCCCCTCTTGCAATTTAAAACTCTGTTTAATTAAAACTTTTCCACGATTGCACTGCATAGACTGCAGGTCTTACCATGATGAAAAAAGAGCTGACATATTCTGGAACTCTGACTCAAGTCTACTCAGAAGAATGTACTTATCTATTTTGTCAGTCATGCCAAACACAGCTACTTGTTAGGATCACATACTTAAAAAAAAAAGTTTCTTTTTTTTTTTTGTCCTTCTTTTTGAAGGACTTGGGGGTAGGGAAGTTTCCAGCTAAACAAAAAGAGCACCAGGTTGTAGCACATCTGTTGGCCTCCGCTCAACAGGATCACGCTGGAGAGGAGCAATACCTCAAACAGAGAAGTCACAAGTAATCATCTCCATTTTTAAGGACACCAAGCAGCCAGTGCAGGCTGCTGAGAAAAGGGTTAAACGCATTTCATGTGCACATCACATCCAACAACCAGACACCGTGTGCTGCGCCAGCTTCACTTTACATCCAAGGTAAGGCTATTAGAGCCCTTCCAACAACCAGCCTCAACATGGCAAAAGCTTGCTGTCCCCACAGGAAATGTCACACCTTTCTGACCAAACACAGATCGAATAAAGCACATCTCACGCAGCAACAACGTGCCAAAAGCTGCAGAGGGACTGCAGACGGGCTGATAAATTATTAGACCTGGTGGCCTGCTCTAAACTGCTGGAGCTCTAAGCTGCGAACACCCGAGCTTCTGAACTGCAGCCCAGCTCGTGACGGAGCAGCAGCCAGCTACGGAAAGTGTAGCAGCACCAGAGGGTAGCATACCAAAAACCCAAGAATAGTAATTCTTCTGTTTCAAACACTACAGTTCAACTGGTGTGCAACTCACTTCCACAGTGAAGTAAGGCAGAGCACCTCTATGCACCACAGCTGTATTTCACAGCTATTTTCTACAAAGGAACAGAGACAAATTCTCTTTGAAACTCATGAACCTCGAGAACAGCCTTCAAAAATGTGGTGTCTTAAAACTGAAGAAAAAATTCAGCAGTAGCTCCCTTCCTGTTACCTCTGTATCAGTGCTCTGTCGACCTCAACAGCTTTAGCTGGGAAGCAACAAAAGTTTTATTCCCAAGCTAGAGAAACAAATCATGTTCATTAAAAGCCACATATGACACTTGTCAGAAAGAACACTCACTGCATTTCTCTCCGGAAGTCAGATTTCTGCACAATGTGACACTTTCGTAATTTGCAATATTGTTTAATATTGCATCTAAAAAAATTCTATAAAATAGCCAACAAATTTGACAGTTATCAAGAAAGACTAAACACAGATAGAGGAACATGGGAAACACATAATGTAATTTCAGCCAAGTTACTTGCTCTCTCGGGAAGGAAAGTTCAATAATTCACATTTCAGGAGGCCACCAAATTATTTTTGTAGTAACAAAGGAACTGCTTCAGGAAACATTAGACAAACATTTGGCAGGGTGAGCTATAGAGCCAAGGAATATTCTCTGACAGGAAACAAGAACAAGGAGCCCAAGTAAAACTGATTGAAGACAGACAGATTGCTGGTGAGATAATGTCAGCGCTCGGAAAACATGCTGCTGCTTTTATCTGTAAAGGTGGCACACCAGTGAAACAAGGTCATGGCAACGAGGAATCAAAGGCGCTGCTTAAACTTCAGCCATGGCTCACCACACAAAAAAGCCATTTTCTAAGCTCTGAGAACTGAGCACACAAGGTACAAGGGATACAGAAGATTCAAAATCATCATACTTTCATATTTACAGGGAAATGAGATATACCATAAAGGGACAACTATAGCTGAAGTTTAAACACCAAAGGAGCTTAGTTTGACCCTGAGCAGAACAATTAAACAGAAGAAAATAACGTGTTTGTGCTGCGCTTTATTCAGCCACAAGGAAAAGTATTCAAGTAATTAAATCTCCCCACTTTTTCTCCCTTCATTTCTCCCAGGTAAACTGAAGTTATAGGAAAACATAGAACGAATAGAACTTCTCCACTTAACACCTTGTGCAATACTCTTTTGCCATTTGGCTGCCCTGCCACAAGAGCTGCAAGGGTGAATTCTTAGCACGCGGGTCTGTGGCACCTCCATTCTTCTTTACGCACTGTGCTGCCAACAATTGATTAGTCTGCTTGACCGCTTCTTGCTAGAGTATTGCAGGAGGACAATGATTTATGGTTGCTACGACAATTTCTCCAGATCAGACTCAGATTTCAGCACCCTCCTGGCAAGCGTCCCCCTTAAAATTTCCCTTCAACTGTTTATCACAAACACAAGAACCTAATCTCACAGATTGCAAGATATCCGGCAAATCTGCAGTGCTCTGCAAGTGAACTGTTAACTCACCTTTACACCAGCTACCCTAGGATACATCAACGTGGTTGCGCTACTCACCTAAAATATTTTCATGCCGCAGCAATACAGTGTTGTACAATTCAGTTTCCCTGAACCAGGATTTTTCATCCCTAGAAGAGAAGATCTTCACAGCAACATTTTCTCCTTGCCACTGACCCCTCCAAACTTCTCCATAACGGCCCTTTCCTGGTGGGGGAAAAAACACAGTAAAAGTTGTCAACTAACAATCTCCACAGGGCAGAAGGACAGGATTAGCTGGTAGGATGGAAGCTCAGCAGTCACGGCCCAAATATCACACTGATGTACTTTGATCAGCCCCGCATACGATTTTTTCCACTTTACAGTCATACTGTGCTCCACTGTCTCTTAATTTTCCCTGTTTGTTTCAACTGCAGACTCTGAGAGTACAGATCTCTCCTCCTTGCGCGTTGGTGCAGTGTTTGCACAGCTTCAGCAGCATACTACAAGGTCAGTGTACACCATGCAAACACATCCACGAACCGCGAAGTCAGGACAGGAAGCATACATAATGTTGGGGATACAGCCTTTGCATTTCTGTTACATCATCAGCCCTTGCCAAAACAGTCAGTACAGCCAGACACACACAATGCACAATGATGATTTAAAAAAACAAAACAAAAAAATTTACACACAATACACCCCCCTCCAAAACAAAACAAGCACTCACAAACAAAAAGGATTAAACAAAAACCTCAACCCCGCCAAATCCACCCCTGTCCTGTGGGGAGCAGGACACATTGTCAGCATGCCAAAGTTTTTAACCGAAGAGCTTAGAAGAAATTTATGAAATTATCAAGTACCCACGAGCAAAGCAACATCCTGGACAAGGCACGCTGGGAAAGTTCTGGTCGTTGCCATTTTCGTTGCAGCCTGAATACGATAGCCTCAGGCTTCGTGCAATGAATCACGCTAGATTTGACAATTACGAATATCCAAATTGTGTCCTCCCTTGCCCTGCTGTTCAGTGCTCTTGAGAGGCACGTAGGACTCAGCAGCAGGTACGACCAACGGGAGAGAGATACCCAACATCATCCTCAATGCTGTCACCCAGAAGAGACTTCCTGCACAGCACTTCCATCCGGCTCTGCTACACCAGCTAGAACACACAGGGGCTGGAACCAGCGCCAGCCTCGTTAACTTGGGAGCAGGATTCATTCCAGAGACACACGCAATCACACAGATATACACGCACAAAAAGATATGTCTATATTGCAGGCAAAATCATCATGCATATCCCATTCTACGGTTTCTGATGGAGAGAAGTTGCAGGGCATCAGAGGATGCACACCTGGATTTAAGGCAAGTGTGACCGTTTGTGCCTACTCAATCCATACTATAAGCTGAAAGCAAAGAAACACTGGTAAAATGTAGGCCCAGTCCCTACAAATTCACAGATTCACCTGGTTTAGTCAGGCTTGATTTAGCACCCTGATGAGTTATAACTTCTGGTGATGTACAGGAAGGTGTTAACCTATTCTGAGTTCAGATCACTGAAGAATCACCATAAAACATACTTAAACCAGTCTTTTTTTCTTACCAGAATCAATCGTTATCACGCCTTCCTCACCTCTTTAGTGCCAGCATGGCATCTTGGCTCAGTGTTACTGCCTCAGGATATCTTTGACCCAAATACTTCCTAAAATTACTAAGCTCAAATTTAACACTATTCAATTAATAACATATTTATATGCTGAAGAAAAAAATTAATGGATCCTTAAAATTAACACTAAACTCCTGCAAAAAAAATAAAGACACAGAAGAGTTTTAGGGAAGAGTTACCAGAGAGGTTCTCTCTTTCAGAGGAAAAGAACAGCAACAGTACACCACCGCCAGCACGGTCCCAAAGCAACAGCACAGAGCAAGCAAGCTACAAAGCATTCCTGTTCCCAAATCCAGATGATCCTTTCCTAATTCTAAAGCTTTCTAATTGAACACCATTTAATGAACAAATGTTTGTTTCACAAAGTAGCCAAACAAGCCTAGTTTGTATTTTCTAACATCGCCTTACTGAATAAAGCTTAATTTTTTCAATCATAAAGCAAGGATTCTATTTGCCCCTTTCTTCTGATAGATCTGACAGATCAGGCTTTCTCTCTGCATTTGTTACCGAGACTTGGCACTAGATGTGAACAAGTACCGTACTAACCTACACACTCCACAAGTGTGATCTGGCGAGCCACCGTTCTTTGCACCAAGAAAGGAAGTCCAGAACCACTTCCAGATGTGCAGGAATGGTCCAATAAATCCTGTTCAAAAGGAAAAGCAGAAGTTTATAAGCTATGAGAAACTACCTTTTTCCTCCGTCCCAATGCACAAAGGTACACCACTTCACAGGGTAGGTTAAGTTAAAGCTCATTGGTATCTCAGTGGCTCTGGTGATGATTTGGTCACTCAGGATTGAGATGTACCGTTGCCATCAACGTGAGAATGCTCTTTGCAAGGTTTTACCACTTCAAAGAACACCCCCACACGAAGAGGCTTGGGGGGGAGCTGTAACTCAGGCACAGTCACTTTCTGCTGGAAGCCTTACAAACAACACAACCAGGAACAGCAAACAAATCCAGCATTGTTTCATTCTCAGATTTCTGGTTCTATCTCTACCTTTAATCGGCATTACAGTATCATTTTGTTTAACAAATAAATCATTTTCTTTAGTAACTAAATGACAATAAATTTACTGCCTGTGAATCTGGAAGCTCACTTGAAGCCTACAAGCCATCCTCTGTAGTGAAATTCCACTCTTCTTCAGCACTTTGTTATTCTCTTACTTAGCTTATGCTCTCTCAATTCTGTATCTGTCACTCATTTCAAATAGGTTACTATCAATTTTTTTTCCCCAAAAGTTTTCTATGTTCTGCAATAATCTGAGACGCCTCAAAAAGAAAGAAGCTTGCTTTCTCTGACTTAAATACTTAAAGCCCTCTGCTATACAGTTAGCAGAAAGAAAAGCAGCATTTACTTTTGAACATTCCTGCAGACTTTTCCCATTCTTCCAACCACCTGTGGTTTCTTCCTAGTAAAGACGACTGGAACAGCACAGCAATGCAAAAGTGTTTTCATTAATTAGATCTAAGGTCATGTCCCAGCCCCACCAATCTGCACTACCAGATACTCTCGAAATCTATTTTACAAATCGCTATGAATAAATGTGTATTAGAAAGGGTCATTCAAAACCCTGAACTTTTCTTATTACTATAAATAAGACTCCAGAAAGAGCCAGAGCCGAAAGTTTCTAATTGAAATGGTAAGACAGATAAAACTAACAGTCCTGTGATACAACTTGCTTTTTCAGCACCTTTTTTATCAGCGGCCTTTGCACAATTTGTGCTCAGCTGACTATTTTGTCTGAAGTAATAGAAGGGAGTCAGTTTTGCTGAAAAAAGTCTACAAACAGGGGATTCTCTGATAAACTTCAAGTCCCTGCCCCAAATTAGAACTTCTGACAATATCCAAATAACTTATTCTGAGTCTCCCTCCCTAAAGTGGCCGAACCACGCTAGATGAACAGTCCCTCAAAAAAAGCCATTAAAATAGCAATTCTGTGGTAGATAATAGTCACGGGAAGTTCTGGCCCGAACTAATCAAGTTTGGTGTAATTATTTATAACTGTAAACAGTTTTAGAACAAACAAGGCAACAGGAGCATTACCTGTATTACCTACATTAGCTATATCATTGATGCTCCAGAAAATTTTCCATAATGTCCATCTTAAAAGTTTTTATCAGTTTCTGGTATTTTTAGAGCATGAAAACCAGACTTTAAACTGTAAGCTTATTAAAAAAAAAAAAAAAACAAAACAAAAAAACATGAGTGAGATTCTAATTGAATGTTAAAATCCTATTAGCCTTTTAAAATGCTAATACCCAGCTGCTTTTCTGGCTAGGACTTCCGTACTAGTTCAAAGCACTAACAACTGTATTACTGGACTTTTTTTTTAATTTACAAAGGCAAATAGAATGAAAAAGTATAAACACAATCAACTTTCTAACACTTCCAGCAAACTGGACTACTGGGCTTTAACCAGATCTGATGAAATCTCATTTCTCCTAACAATTTTTTTTGAGTGCTTAAGAAAAAGATAATCTCTGAATGACAGGAGACTGTTATTTTGCTTTGTAATATGAACTGAGAGCTCACTTCCCTTCCTGCTTCTATCAGAGGAAAAAAAAAAACCAAACCAAACACAAAAACCCAATGCAAACTTTTTTGCGGTGACTGTAAAAACAAGATTTGAAGAGGCCACAGCTCTTTCCATTCCCCATTAGGAAGCTTAGGGCTTTAAGCATTTGCTACACTATGGAGACTAATCCTAAATGTAAACTAATCTAACGTGTAACAAAACCAGCGATTTAAAACACACAATGGAGAAGAAAAATCTGGAGTTTAAAAAAGACTTACTGTTTAGATGACCATTTAGAAACAAGGAATATCAATATTGGTTTTACATCAGCAGCACTCAAGGCACAGCAGAGGCCCTGGGAACACTCAGCTAAGAGCGCCTGACAGCTGGGAACAAACCGGCTCCGCCAGACCCAGCCTTTACTGTTAGCGACTTCCCCAATTTCTTTTAAAAAGAATTTTGATTTATTCTTCTCAGGTTTTATCACTGTTTCCAAGTAACATTAAATGACTTGAAGTGCAAAAGGTTTGCAAATGGAATGGGAATGGTCTTGCACAGATAAGAGCAGGTAAAAGCTGGAAGTCAGTGCTTAAGGACAGATAACCAGCTGCACCCGTGCCTAGTTCATGGCGAACGTATCAAAACTCGCTGTTTTAAAACAGTAACACAGAATCAAGCCTTGAGGGCTAATTAAAGAGTGCCAAAGGCATTAAAAGAAAATACATTACCAAGTCTAGTTTACACAGGGCCAAGCTGAAGCACAACTGCAGGGCAGCAGTAGAGCGCTGCTGCGGTTCACACCACACCTGATGCCGCGGCGCCAGGCACTCCCGCTGCCTCTCCAGCCTTACTTGCTCAGTTTCCATAAAGCACAGGAAAACTGCTGGGAAGATTTGCTTCTGGGCTCAAGTGACAGGGTAAGATACATCAAGTCTTTACAAAGGAAACACTTCCCCATGTCATTTTATTTTCCAGAGATTGAGTGAACAAGAACATATTTTAAAAACAAAATTTTAAGTAAGCAGTTCTCATTTCTTGTAATTCCTACCGCTCTTCTGTCAACAAAATTTCATTAATTTCCTAATCATCCAAGAGCCCATCAATTAAGATCATGGGAGTCGGGTTTGAAGCTTTTAAAAGTAAAAAATATCTGTATTTCCTTCTTCCCGTAGCATCGCATCTTTTTCAACCTTTCAGGCTGTCTTTCATATATCAGAGATGCAGTACATTTTTACACCTTTCGTATCACTTCAGGCTACCCAACAATCAGGGTTAATACTCTGTTTTGCTGTTCAGACATGGCTTCTAGGAATGTAAACAGCTTGACTACAGCTTATAGCAATTCTCCAGGTCAAAGGAGACCTGGAAAAGCAAAAGCTATCTTTTGGTTAAATTTCATTCACAGCTTTGCGAGCACAGGAGTGTCACCACAGAAGTCCTGACACTAAGGGGCATGCCCTGGCAGCAAAAGGTGCTGTTCTTGATGTGGCCGTGCCTGGAGGGTAACAAGAGGGGACTTCAGAAGCAAAGAAAGCTCACTCAAGTTTTCAGCATGCACAGAGGTTACTCACTGCCAACGTGCTGTCTCCAACGTTTGATGCAATGAGTCCCTCAATTGTGCCATACTCTGCATCTCTAGAATTGAGCCTCTCCATATGGTTTTTCTGTATTCTCCGGATGACCAGCACAGCTACTGCAGAAAAAACTATCAACACCATCACAGGAGCCAGTATAACAATGATTAGTGTTTCCATGCTATAACCTGCAGCTTCTCCTTGAAAGGTTTGCCCTGGGGAAGAAGAAAAAAAAAGGGGGGGAGGGGGGAATAAATTTGCAAATTCGCAGAGAAAGTCTTTAAAACCAATAGCGCTGACACCAACGTTTAACTCGGTAGCCACCTAGTCTGACAGAGGGGCCGTGACACTGACACCAAGGGTGCTGCGGCAGCGACTCTGCAGAGCTGTCACCACAACCCCTCCCTTCAGAACATCCCCCCGAGACCGTGCAATTCGCTCGCAGGCAGTAACTCAATGCTGACTGCGCGCTTTAACCCTCAGAGTTCGCCCGGCAATACAGATCATCCAATCTGTGGACATCAGATGTGTGCCAGTGGGCGGCACAAAGCACAATTACTGCTCTGATTAAACCCTTACTTTCGCTAGCACTGAAACCATCTCACTTCCTTCTCATCAGGTGAAAGATGAACCTTTTTTCTTTCTCAAAATTCACTATTTATTGATTAACCTCTCACCTTTAGAGGAAGGCAGCTGCGCAGTGATATTCATGTTGCAGAGGTATCCTTGGCAGCACTCAACAGCTTGGTCAGGAGAGGGAGGTGTCTTGCACGTCATTTTCCCTTGTTCATAGACTTGGAAGCAGCCTTTCTGGTAAACCTTAGCACCGTCATTAATGCTCAGGGAAGCGAAACATTGCTGGCCTTGGCATCGATCTCCATTCCCACAGGACATGCCTTCACACACACATTCGTAGTGGACCATATTTAGCTTCAGTTCATCATCTGTGAAAGAGAGTTGAGGGGAAAATGCCATCGTATTCTTAGTAGAGTCCACTACATAGCGATAACCAAATCATTAGACAACAAAACCTCCTGTTTACGGAAAAATACTACTTGCAGCTAGTGCTGAAGAACCACGAAGTAGGAGCTAACGATACTGATTCAGCGACACAAAGGTATGAGCTTGCACCATCAAAGAAATACCAGTCGTATCTGCCCGCTCCAAGTACTCAAATTTCAAGAGTTCAGTGCCATTTTACATCACCTCTCCAGCAGCCACTCCTGCGGGTATACAACACGGGAGGGTCAGCTACACAGGGACACTCGGCAGAGGAAAAATCCTAACAAACAGTGTAAGTAAGTTTAAAACAGATTTGCTAAACCACACTATATTTCTATATGGAAATAGTTATTCTCAAGCATTCCGGAAACGACTTTAACAAAATCAAATTAAGGCCATTTAAATTTGCAGTGGGCAGAGGTATGCAGGATTTAGCGGGTTTAACTAGCTTGCTAGAAAAGTAAGTCTGGAGCGACTTTCCCAGGAAGATGAGCCTTTGAGGGGTGGGTACCTTGGGAGTGAGTAAGCATGGAGATAAAAATAAAGGGAGAAGCAGTGCACTGTCAGCAGGTACAACACCTCCCTTCCAGCTCCAGACGCTGCGGCTAAGGAAGAGGAAGAACTGTTCAGAGAACGTACAGAGTAGGAAACTCAACTCCTAAGTGTCCTCAGGAAGCGTCCAGAGATCCCTAGCGGGGAAAATCCTCCTCTCTGCACAGAACCGCACACGCTGCCGCTTTCAGGAGTGGCATGTGCCTTTCAACGCACAGCACGGGGTCACCCCGGGCGCTGCAGGAGAGGACACCCCCTGAGTGCCTAGTGGGGAGCACTGCAAGCTCTCCAGCTTCCCCGAAGATCCAGGTGCCCGGGTGGTAAGCAGCCGTGTGCGCTCACAGATGGCTGAGAGGAGGCGCAGCTGGGAAGGACAGAACAAGTCTCTGCTCTCTGTGACACACATCCCGTGCACGCAAACACATGTTCATGGCAACTTAACTCATATTGACATTCTCTTTTTCAGTTCTAACACACAAGAAAAATTTCCAGCCACAAATACAGTGGATGCTCCTAAAATAGCAGCTGAGCATACCACGCGTTGGACTTTTTCAAGGCTGTAATTAGAGTCTGCCCACCGGGACTATAACTCAGTTTGTTTTCTGCTTTGTTTCCTTCCCCTCCCCACAATGAACAAATACACAAATATGATCTTCCATTTTTGAACCACTAACAAAAACTAAATTAGGGAAAGAATCCTCAAATCAGACAGTGTCTGTCACATTGATCTCAAGTACCAGTATACACAATCCCAGCCATACATGTACCAAGTAATAACTTCGCTAATTTTATGGAACTTGTTTAAAAATGAAAAAAAGAAAAAGCAAACCACAAACTGTCAAACATACCTATAATGAAGTTCTGTTCCTTCTCCTCCCACAACAGCAGCAGTAAAACACAACTGTATTGTAACACACAAGCCCTTAGTCTCGGTTCCTCTGGCTGGAACTGCCGACGGCATTCCAAACTGGAGACCAACAAGGGACTTCCTCCCAAGGCATGGTCAGGACCTGCCTAAACAATCCCAGACCCGTACCTTTGGTAAGGACGGCCCTTTAGCAGCGAGGATCTCAGTGCCTCCCAGTCAGCAAGACGTTCCTGTTGTCAGTGACAGACACTGGCCTGTGAGGACAGAGCCGCGGAGGTGTGCAGGCTGCAGGATCAGCCATTCCAGCTACGCAGTAACAGCAGAAATAGCTGCTGCACAGAGTGGGACAACGGGCCTGCCATCCGAGAGCCACCCCAAGTCCACAAGGAAAATCCAACTGGCTTGCAGTCCGATCCAGCCTAACGCTTCCCTCTTCTCTTGACCCAAGGACCTTTCAAAGTCTGAGCAAACCTCAGGCAAGGCAGAAGAGCAATTCTAGCAGAAAACCACCTCCCCTCATGTGCCACCTCTTGAAGGAGCTCTGCAACCCCAAAACAGGCCAGGAGCCACAGGGCAGTTGATCAGCCCTTGCAGAGGAAACCTGACATCCCTTACACATGAACTAAGGCATTGCGACTCCAAAGATCCTACCTGTCTTTTGCACAGACTGCTCCAGCCCAAAGGGCTCCATTTAATAGGGCATGAAGACAGAGCAACACTGATTACATACATGTGAACTGCTGCAGCTCCTCACATGTCCACGGACCAATACAGATCAATTATCTGCTGTAAAAATGAAGCGTTTCTGGTGTGAAACTCCTGGCTTGGAAATGGAGACGCTCCTTTATGACTGTTACTTTGCCCCTTTCTTGACTCAGCTGGGTTTCCTTCCCTCATTAATGCTCCCGCAGTGCCACACTAATTAATTAATAAATAAATAAATAAATAAATGGAGCTTTACCCAAAGAGGAAGGGCTGTTCAGGCTGGGCCAGAACTGCAGCCAGGAGCCCAAGCGCAGACGCCGAGGCAATGCCCCCCTCAACACGTACAACCAATGGCCACACTGCACCCACAAAGCACCCTCCCCGAGCACAGAGCCAGCTGCAAAGGGCTGGATATTCTTGCCATGTGTCCCCAAAGCAAAACCGGCTGCGCTGTCAAAGCAGAGTTTTTTGTTGACACACAGTGAACCCAGAGCAGAGGCTGGGCTGGGCAAGTCTGCGGGACAGACGTGACCAGCAAACGCACAGGCCAGCTCCAATCCAGAGGTTATGGCTGAAGCAGATCAACTCCCCCAAACACACAGGCTCAGAGGTAAGTACCTCCTCCACCACAGCTCCAGGCTGTCAGGCCAGCTAGGTATGTACCAGTCGGGCACCACACACAGGCAAGAAGCCAAGTTTAAAAATACTTCCATTACCTAAACACATTCACTGCATTTATTTTTGTTTCGTAATAGAGAGACTCATTGCTGCACTTCTGGCCTGTATGTATTGCACACATACACACAAAAAATTTGACTTGACACACAAAGACACAGAGATTTGCATTAACTTCTCATTAACTAGTTGATTAGTTCATTATTATGAAAGTTGAAAGTGTCAAAACTGAAGCTCCTTTATTTTGTTTGCTTATTCACCTTGCGAAAGTCAACAATTAAGAGTGCTGATTCTAATTATCTAGGTATTTCAACAGAAGAGGAACCAAGACACTCCGCACTCTGGTCAGCAAACTGGGAGGTGCGGTGTGGAACCCTAGCGGTGACAGCAGAGGCACCATTGCACTGTGTGCGGTGCTCGTGCGCGGGGACACAGCCCCAGCCGTCCCACCCAAACCCCCGGGACACCAGACTGCGACACCCTGAGGACACCAGCCAATGATGGAAATGTACAGAAGCAAGGAAACAAAGACAAGTTATTTACTTCTATGTGAAGTTTGGTAAGTGTTTGTGTGAAATAATCTATACTGGTTTATTTCACATTTTATATCCAATTCCTGGACTGTAAAGATTGTTAACTGTTTGTGAAAAAAACAAATTTTTCTCCAAGGAGCAATACACTACATATGTTTCTGGGAACACATCTTAATTTTGAGACGATCTCTTCACACTTTGAGGAGTGATTCATTTTCCATCAAAACAGCTCAAACAGTAGGCACTTGCCCACCTTTTCTTATTGACCCTGCTGCAACACAGTTTCTTCACCTGCCTTTGACCTGAAAAAATGCCCATGTTAACTATGTGACACGGTCAGCAAACACTGAAGTAATTTTAAAAAGCATTAAAAAGTGAAAACATATACGGTCAGAGTCTCAAATTTCTTTCTAAAGACACATGTAATTATAATCATACATACCATTTAAAGAAGGGGTTTAACAATATCAAATCACCTCCTTGCAGCAACGCACCACCACTGCATACCCTCCCTTTCAAAACTTCATGGAGTCACAGGATATCTCAAGTTGGGAGGGACCCATAAGGATCACCAAGTCCAACTCCCTGCTCCTCACAGGCCTAGATTTCACCTTGCAGATAAAGACTAGTACATCTGACTACACAGATATAATGCACACCTAGTGCACGCACATGAGCGAGTGTTTGGAGGGATGACCTACACGACACCGCAAGACCTCTTAGTATGAGGCTGGAAAAAAAAGCCAGTTGCCAAGGGTGGACAGAGGTAAACAAGCCTGACACAACCTAGTCCCTCCCTCGCCGAGCCATGCCTTTATAACAGCGTGAGTGTAAGAGGAACAATTCCATCTGGCCGATCGCTCTTCAGCGAAGAGCACAGGGAAGCACAAGGCACTCAGTTCCAAAGGAGCGGGCAGAGGGGTCCCCCGGGAGCTGCCCCCAGCTGCACGGCAGGCAGGCGCCCGCCTCCCCGGCCGCATACTCGGCATGCACAGACACTGCGGTCATCGGCCAACCTCGGCACACAGAGCCAGGGCCAGCCCTCGCGGCCACCAGCATCTGGCTCCCCAGCCCGAGAGCACTGGGAGCCCTACCAGGGCTGTTACCCTGCTGTTGGCTCGCTGCTGGGCTGGGAACAGGGCTGTCTGCTGAGCGGGACCACCGCTCTCCAGTGGGAAACCTCAAAATCAAGCCAGAAAGGTTGCAAATCACAGGGGAAGCTTATCTCAGAGAACTACTGAAATCTCTAGGAGGATGAAAAGGACTTTGTGCTTGAAGGCCAAAATATTTAAAGGCAGCGGTATTCTTTTTCATTTTATATGACTGGGCCTGGGGGATGAGGTGGGATCTGCTGGGTCTTCATATCGTAATGAACTAAAGATGAAGGAAAGCAGACTTGGAAAAATTAAAATCTCTTTAGAGTCCATTTAATTGTACATTAGACAGCTCTTTTTTGGTGGTTAGTTTCCCTTTACAATTTTTAGTCATTTCAGGGAAACAGAAAATAATAATCTTGTAGAGATGTCTACTCCATTCAGAGTTTTATTTTCTCTTTCTCAATGCAGACAGTAACAAGCATTATACAGCAGCCATAAAAATAATCACTGAATCGTTTAGGTTGGAAGAGACCCTTAACATTGAGTCCAGCCATTAACCTAACACTTGCAAGAAGTTCACCACTAAGCCATGTCCCTCAGCACCATGTCTGCCTGGCTTTTAAATACCTCCAGGGATGGTGACCCAACCACTTCCCTGGGCAGCCTATAATAATTTATTTTGTACAGGATTTATCAATTTAACAAAACCCTTTGAATTTTCCAGCACTAAGAAACAGCTGTTTAGCCTTGTTATTGTTCTCCATATTATAAGGCCCCCTAAACCAGAAAAAGCACCAGTGCCATGGCCACTGCCAGTCTGTGGGAAAGCTCCGAGGGTGGGCAGAGGGGCAGCCTCCCCCAGCCCAGCCGCCAGAGAGGGGCCAGGCTGTTCCCAGAGCCAGTGCAGTCTCAGTAGCTCCCAAACGCTGCCCAGCCACGGTGTGACACAAGACCCTCTCCAGCCTGCCCAGTCCGCAGGCCCAGGCTGTGTCTGGCAGGGAAGCCACGGCAGCCAGAGCAGCACGCGGCCCCGACACCTTCCCCCATCACTAGAGAGGGCAGGAGCATCAGCAGCATCCCACGTACCGCGCTCCAAACGCTGCCATCCGGATCAGGACATGCATTTGTGCGCTGTTGCTAGCAAGTGAAAAACCTCACGCTCTTAGACACAGGCACTACATTATTTAGAAAGTGTTCTGCTTTAGTCAGGGTTTAGCTTCTTGGGAAATGAAGAAAAGCCTCTTTTCCCACTTTATGGGGCTAATAAAAATGTAACACAGAAGTAAACACTGCAGTAAACCTATAGAATAAAAGGGTTTTCTAGACACTCAAGTAGGGAAGAGACGTGTTTCTGCATTTAGAATTCTACACGGTGTTTGATTTTTTTGGGGTTGGGTCATGGTTTGCCTTTTTTTTTTTTAAGTCATGTTTAATCTCATCTTCTGAAGCCTAGAGGCAAGAGGCAATGCAGAAATAGTCAGTATCTGCCCCTGAACGCTACCTAAAGATATGCCCAGAGATTTTTCGCTCATCAAAAATGCAAAAAACACCAACCTGGTCCAAATCCCAGAGAAAGGAAATGGACTGATCTGTGATAAAATACATGGGGTGGGGGAACTCAGAAGGCTTTGCACCCTTTGTTTTGTTATTTTGTGCAAAGACAAAATAACTGTTCTCCCCCAGAACATGAACTTTTTAAAAGTCTCCGTAGAAGCACATGGAAAGCATGTTGGTCAGGGTGCACCAGGCCCACCCCCGTGGCCTGTTAGCAGGCAGCACAGGACCAGCTCCCATTCCCTCGGAGAATCTCCAAAGGCGCGCTCTCGCTTGGGAAACACTCCAAAGCCAGGGCTGCCCCGCTGGGCCCCCACCTTAGCCCTGGCACAAGCTGCTGGCTCCTAAGCAGCACTTGGGCACTCAAGGAACAAAGCGGGGAGCTCTCCCGTTGCTACTACGTGTTTGATCGGTGAGGAAGCCAAAGCCTAGATGAAGAGACATAAAGGAAAATTTGCTGAGGGGTCCACTAGGTATTTCTGCCTCCCCGAACACTCCTCTGTAACCAGCTTGGAAGTAGGTAACTATTTCCAAAGGAACCAGAACTGCCTTACTACTAGCAAACATTACAAGGAAGAAGAGCAGTATTGTTTACATGTGTTAGACAAGTAATTGCCCACAGAAAACTCGCCGTAGGAAGTACAAGGGGAAGAGAAGGGAAGGAATAAAACAAGAAAAGCAAAGCAAGATTGTCATGTCTCTTCTACAAAGTCTTTCACAGGAGCTCTATCACCGTGTGAGAGAAACGCAGGCCCCAACACAGGGTTCTTTAAAAAGCGTTACTGGACAAGCTCTCCCTCGGCACAGCAGCTCCACGGTGTGAACAGGAAACTCTGTTCTTCGTAGCTGTCCCACTGGCACAGGCGGAGGGATCACAAGCAGCCAACATCTGCGCATCTCTGCACATGCTCCCGCCCCTACACGAACCCCGTCCCAAGCCCCTTCCAGCAGCACCTCCGGTCCAGCGCTGCCTCTGCTCCCGGGGCAGGCACCACCCCGCACCTCCAGGCTCAGTATCACGGACAGACGGGAAAAGAAGGGAAACCTCTTCACATGGATTTAGTCACTCTTCTCTTGCTGCTCACTTATTGGCATCTTTTCAACAAAAAGATAATGTTTAAGCCCTAGAACCTACTTTCCTTTTTTTTAAGCAGAGTCAGGTTGAACCCCTACGATCTGAACACCTGCAGGGCAGCTCCAGAAGGGCAGGGTGGGCTGGTAACGCGGCTCCACAGGCTGCACGATGCAGGGAGCGCAGGCATCCGATTCCACACATCGTACGAGAGAAATTAACCAGAACCTCAGACCTTAACATGCATCTTCCCCATGTGTGTCCCTTCTCCAGCTGCTGCTCTTCAGGTTAAGGATGTGAAAGACAGGTGGTTTAACTTTAAGATTTTTAACATAAGCATCTCTAAAAGCTGAAAAAAACATTTTTGAGAAGCAGACAACTGCACTTCAAGATTAATAAGAAGGTACAGTGTGATAACTGCTACCAAACCTTATTTCAAGATACTTCAATAACATTAGCTGTTTAATGTACTTCCACAAACATTCGTCTAATGTTCCTCCCTTTTTAAATTTTGTCTCAATTACCTATTCATAGACATAACTAAAGTCAGCCACTAGACCTCCAAGCTTTTTTAATCTTCACCTTCCACCATCCACTCTAACATTCCATTTAGTGTACTCTGCCTTTTATTATTCGCATCAACCTTCGAAAATAAGTGCACTTCAGCAGAGTAGTTCAGAAAGAGATTTCACATGATAAATACAAAAGAACATAGATCTGCCATAACAAACACTAGATACACCTCGTGAGTCATTTAAAATTGAGAAAACTAAGTTACTCGCAGAAAACTTTTATTCAACATTTTTAGAAGGCTGTTTTGCGAAGTAGCAAGGACGCATCTTTCAGGAGGTCATCTCCCAAAACATCCAGAAGACCTTCAAATGAACCATTCCTGCCTCTCCATAGCAGTGAAAATACCTTTCTGACACTTTGCTGAGGCAAATCTTAAATGTGCTGCATGTCACAAAACCTTTGTGTGCACACAACCACATAAACAATCTATGAAAAAGTCACCTTCTGTAGCCGAAGACCTTACTGGAGCAATCACAGAAAGTTATCAAACATCACACTAAACACACCAAAAAGCCTTCCCAGAGAAAAAAAAATAAAAATTCGCTTTTAAGAATGCAAGCGACACAACTGCCCCTCAGCCCATGGGCTAGAAAGACCTGCTCATTACACAGCTCAATCATTTGCCATTCCAATAAGGCTTCCCATTTCCCTCCCCAAGCCCTGGCAAGAGCTATGCCAATCACACGTGCTATAAATTCTATACATAAACAGACAACAAATATCCTTTGAAGCAACTTAAATGGAACAGCAAACCTCTCGTTCCCGAGAGGAGCATGCCCACACTGCCGGCTGGGGAGGAGAGCGTGGCCATGGAGCTGGCGCTGGAGCCCAGCTCCTCCAGCAGCAGCTACGGCCCCACCACACACACTCACCTTGCCAGCTCGGGGAGGGAAACGCCATCATCATCAGCACAGGAAGAAGCATAACTCCATCTGCCATCGTAGAGCTGCGGAAAGAGAAGAGACATGAGAGCTGTGCACCCTTTCACCGCTCTCTTAAAGTGTAGCCACCACAACATCCGTGTTTAGCAACATCTTTGATCAATTCCTTATAAAAAACACAGAACCACGAAAGTTGATTGGTCTCCTTTTTACTGTGTCTTGTTTCCCAAGTCATTTCCTTCATTTATAAAATTCATTTACTGCAATTTCTTAAAACTTTTTTTAAGAGTCACGAAAACATCACGTGCAACTACAGTGCATATATAGAAGCATGCTAGTAGAAAACATGAATCCCTTCAGTACCAAGTAGGCATGTAAAATAGAACATATGTTCTTTCAACCAGGTATTAAGAAGTTAAATTACTGTGAACTGAAAATAAGGTCTGTAAAACTGTGTATTATTTGGACTTTGAGGGGAAACACAAAAGATCTCAACCAGAAAACTCTGAATATCTTTTTTTTTTTAACCAGCAGAAGCCATTGCTAGATGGCGAGAAAAAGAGCAAGACGTATATAAGGGAAACACCACTTTCAGACGAGTGATTTCCCACTTTAAGCTGCTTTCCCAAAGGTTTTCCTTTCAGTGGCCCAGCTTCACTTCCCTGCTGTTGAAGACGGTAACTACATCTAGTGTGAAAACCCAGAGTGTTCCCAGCATATCAGTAGAGGCATGTGCTCCCTCTGAAACAATAACTAATCGAGTGAATTCTCGTGTGCATTTCAAATCTTTTCCAGGATACCGGGTCTTTACAAGAAAATAAAAGCTCAACTTTTTACTGTGAAATGAGAATTATTTAACAGGCTTCTGAAAGAAACTGTTCTGCAGCTTCTTAAACTCTGCATTTAAACGATCACTATTACCAAGGAATAGAGATTAACTGCAATCAGTCTTCACTGGGATTGAGCCCAACAAGCAGGACTGGATGATTCGAAGGGCTCGTCTGTCCTGCGCTACTTGGTTCCCACAGAGACTCTGGCCTAATCACAGCCATAAAATTTCAGTCAAAAGCAGCGGCAAGCAGTACATGCAAAATAAAGTTACTCTCCTTGACCAAGGCACTGAGTCATTACCATTCTTCTTACGTGTAAGTATTTGTCTTCATTTTCCAGATTTAATTCTAGTGAAGCAGATGAAACTGGAAAATACGTTTGATATTGCCATCTTTCTTTCAGGTACCTTTTGTTGCTGCCTTTTCAAATCATTAGCAGACTGCTTAAGTGCTTGGTGGCGAAAGCCAAGCCATTTACTTCTATATTTATTCCCTGACACGGATTTGTTTTGCAGAATATAAGAAACATTTCAGTAATTACTTCATCATCAGTTAAAACGATCAAAAAAATTTCTGAACCCAAGTATTCAGAGTTTTTGTCCTTGCAGAAAGGATCAGGCAGCGCTCACCACTTAACCCCCAGGAGTGAAACTCTCACTTTCAAACATCCATTCACCAAGTAACTTTGCCTTCCTCTTTCTTGATACACACCAATGCATTCTTCATGCCTGCCAGTATTTAACCTTCAACAATTATGCTGGAAACACGATGAAATGAAGTTATACATAGCATGATCATTGAGCACTCCACTATAGGAAGTTTAAAGCAGAAGCACTCTGTCCCAGGGAATGATTAGCTCAGCGCCCCGGATCAGCTCAGGGGGGTCCCTCGCTCCAAAGGGGGTGGCTGCACGACAGGAGAGTGATCCCGTCCCCCTCAGCCCCCCCGCGCCCTTCCTGCGGCTGAGTGGCTCACACCAGCGCTTTCCTCGGCATTGCACCCGCGTAGCTCTGCAAGCCCAGACAAAGGTGACTCAGGAGACGTGCCCTTTTTCTTTCAACACGCCGATGGTTCAAAGAGCAGAGGCAGAAAATTTTGATTTTAGTGATGCCGGCCCGCGGGCACAGGGGAGGCAGGCAAGCCAGCCACCCCGGAGGGGAACAGGGACAGGCAGCCTGGCAGCACAGGGAGCCCCCAGCAGCGGGGACACCCAGCACAAGGAAAAAGGGCTTTACAAGACAAAAAGTGCATTTAACAACATAGAGTGGGTTAAGACCTTAAACAGTTGCATGCTGCCAACACTCAGAGCGGTTGCCGGGTTTTCTACAGATCTAATTCATGGTTGCATCCTCCATGCCTGATGAAAAAGCGGCAAGGGCTGTTTTCTGCTGGCGGGGAGCCATCACGATAGCCGGAGACCCACACATGCCGCAGCCTCCCCTCGGCAGGGTGGCTTCCCTCCTCCCTGCCACCCCCAGTCCCAGCCGGGCCAGCCCTCCCTCCTGTCCCACTGGCCAGGCAGGCAGAGGGCCAGAGGGGCCTGCAAGGGCTTCGGGGCAGCTCTGCCAGCAAAGGAGGTTCCGTGCAACAAACCTGAGCTGGCTGGAGCGGAGGAATTTGAAATGCAGGAAGCAGACATCACTATGGAAACCAGCAAGACTCTGCAAGTTGCATGTATCTATTTGTTTTCTTTTCAAACAGTTGATTTCAATTCCCTAAAAAGTAAATAAATACAGATATACACACATGCCCCTGCCCTGTCTTTCTCAGAGGGGGGAGGAGGAAGGAAATGCAAACTGCACCCCCCCGAAGAGGCAAACCGCCTCCCATGGGAGCTAGCCCGTGGTGACTACTTCCCATCTCAAGACAGAGCGCTGTAACACACTCGGGGTGCTAAAGTCAGTTCCCCACCCTCCGATTCCACACACCCCCACGTTCCCAGTCAATGTCTGCGCTGCAGGCCAAAGCCAGCACAGGCTGAGACAGATGGCGGTCCATCAACAAGTACAAGGATTTTCACCAGTCCTTACCAAAGGGATCAAATAAGGAAAAAAGCCACAAAACTACGGTAAGAGTCATTCTTGATCCCCCATCCAAAACATTGTTCAGATTTCCACTTCAACAAAGCCCAAGGATGGCTTCATTGAGTAACGCACCTGAAATTGTTAAATGTATTTAAGCACCTAACACAAGCCAGGTTGGCATCTGTCCCCTGCTCCCCAGCTGCAGCAGAGGTGCACACACCAAAGTGTGGCCACCTGCAGGGACCCAGTGGCCAGTGCCACAGGGATGGGCAGGAGCTGTGTCGCAGGCTGCTCCAGCCTGGGTCCTGGTGCCACAGGCCAGGAACAGCTTGCCCAGTGCCTGATGAAAGGCCTGATGAACGACCCACATGCATCCCTGTGTCGGCAAGCAATTATTTGTGTGAGCCTCTTTGGTAGGGTTACATTTATGAATAGACTTTTCCTATTACAAATGCAAACAACAACAAAATCAGACTGTTAACAGACTTTATGCATTTCACAGCATGCATGGTCTTCTCAAAGAGAAAAGCCAAATACTAAGAATTTAAACTCTGCTTCTGTGAAACTTTGTTCCTGCAGACAGTCATTTTCCCAAAAGCCTCAAATAATATCTTGTCTGCTTTTGCTGAGAAGTGCTGTGCGTACTTAAAACGGACCACAAAAAACCCACCCTGTGTGTACTTATCACCAACTAAAAGCCTGTGCCATGTATGTGCAGACTTCGTAAGGCTCTCAGGCTCTGGCAAGCTGCCTGCACAGCCCAGTTATACCACCTCCACTGGGGCTGGGAGACGGGAGGAGGGAAGGAGTTGGGATGGAGCCTCTGACCGTTTCCTTCAAAAACTATTTGAGAGCAAGTGCATCCACTCTAAAAATTACAAATGCCAAATAAAACTGCACTATGTTAAAACCATGTCAAGCTCTAGGGGCAGGGGACACTTCAGGTGGGATGAAGTGAGGTCTGCTCCAGCTCACACTATCACCCAGCGCCAGCCAACACACCGCTTCGACAGCTGAGGTCCTGCCAGAGCCTCGGCAGCGGTGTCAACAGTCCCTTGCCGGTTGCCATTCTGCCCAGGGTACGCCATCTCTGCTGCGTGCCTGTGAAACCAGCAGTTAAAAATAACCCTGGAGAGCCCGGCGGCTGCCAGGCAGTTGCGGGGCTGGGGAGCCCCTCGCTGGGCTCCCACTGGGCACCGGCCCTGCTCAGGGCCACCGCAGGCCTTGGGGCAGGATGGAGCCACGCCAGCCTGCAGCTCCAAAACCCTGTGCTGGTTTATACAGTCACCTGCATTCCCACAGCACCCTCCCAAGTGAACGCACAAAAACCACACGCAACACTGCAGCCAGGATTTTGCTCCCTTTCAGGTTATCCCAGTTGCAAACTGCAGACACAGCAGGGGATGAGTTTAAAAGTCCTGTTTCCAGTGCTTAAAAAAAAAATTACTTCTTTTTAAAAGCAATTAATAATACATAAGAACAAAATCTGGTTCTAGTGACATCAGCAAGCACATGTATTCCACTTACTACTTGTTTAGAGAGAAGGAAGATACAAGTTTCACTGTAAAGAGCAAAACACTTTAATGAAACTGTATAGCAAGTTGCTATGCATTGAGAGATCCACAAGATATCCAGTTACTATCTAGTGTTGGAATTCACAAGAACTTTTTACAAAGAGGAGGACTTTAATCCAGATAAAGAAAGAGGAACTAGAAAGCAACCAGCAAATAAGACAAAATGCATTTTCCTTTCTAGACCTATCAATCTTCTCCACTGCTGGAGCGCAGGTCGGGAAGGCGTGCTGCAGGAGAGCTCTCCCGGCTGCAGCAGCCACCAGAGGGCATTGGGAGCCCAGCACCCCAAGGCTCTCTTCACGCACCCACCACCCGGCTGGGGACAGAGTACTCGTCGTGCATTTCATCCAGGTACACGGAGAAGATCATTTGGGTTTAACTTTTTCCTTCAAAAGCATATAATTAGAAACCCTGTAACTTACTATAGGTCATGATGGAAAAGTCTCTTTTAAAGTGGCAGCTAACAGATTTCCAAACAAACCCATTGTGAAGCGCAGATGACAAAGTGAACCCAGCTCCAGCGCTGGGTTCTACTCGGAAGCCAGCTTTAGATTCCGAAGGAGGAATCAATTAAACAGTTTTCAGAAGCCTAAATGAACACTAGTAAGCATATCACATGGCAGATATACTACTTGGTTAGAATACCCAACTTAACATACAGATGCACAACTAATTGTTTTAGATAAAAGAATTGATAGATTTCTTACATTTCAAGAATTGATAGAATTCTTACTCTTTGTATTCATCAAGTCCCCTTTAAACAACCTACCCTGAAAACCCCAATGCCTTTTCCACTTCCACAGCAAATCTAAATTGCTTTCTATTTTCTTCCCAAGAAAACTATTTGTCTCCTGCCAAATCATTCCCTTAGGCCCAGAAGCAACATGGGGTGAGGGAGACCTCAGATGGCCAGCTGGGACTGCCGAGGTCGCTGCTGCAAGAGGCTGCAGGGGAGAGAAGAACAAGGAGACATGAACCACCACACTGGCACCAGCGCAGGCTGCTGGGAAACTGCATTTGCTCTCTAATGCCACCACCCTGACACAGGGCAAAGACTGCGCCAGACAAAAGAGTGAGCCCAATTAGTGGAGAAATTTAAGATTACACTTCATCTCAATATGACACAGACATGGGAACACGAACCATTAGAGGAATTCAGACTTTTCTGATGAGATCAGAAGCACCCACACTATCACTGACAGTCCTGGTGGCAGCCTGCCAAGAGCCCAAGGGCTGTACATATTTTGCATGTACCTCACCAGATTTCTATCAAAAGAAAACATCCATAGTACTGGATTGTAATTCTGCCATCCACAGTAGCCACACACAAGCTAGATTCATCAACAGCTGTGTCTTTAGGAGGAAAGATATGCATTTAAAAGCAATAATTCACAGCTTGCTTTTTTTTTTTTAATTGAAACTCACAATAACTAACTAACGACCTCAGAACAGCACACACAAAGGCATTCCTAACGTCAGAGAACAGCAACCTTGGGTATTCCTTTCTTAAAGTCTAAACCTTATTGCCAGAACTGAGCAAGATGGAAGCCAGCCACAAGCCCCATTTGGCATCCTCCTCCAAGTACACAAGGCACACATCAACACGCTTCAGCTCAAGGAAATCTGCAAGAGACTGGCACCCTGAAAGGCTGAATGTCTCAGATTCAAACGACCACAGAGAGAGTGAAACGAGCAAGATACTGGTTCTCCTATGCTCCTCACATACAATGCAAAGTCACCACACTGCTGAATAAGAATAAAACCACCAGGAGGAAAACAATCTATACAATGTAAAATATCATGAAAGTTACCCCTTATGAGCTTGATAGCTCTGAACATGATCCTGACGAGCCACTCCCTCGGTTCTTAAAAGCAAGGGAAGAGGTAAGTTCAGGAATAAAATCACTTACAGAAATAAAATCCTGTTTGGTCTCCCTCCTGACGTATGCAAGTAAGAATGCATTTATTGCTTGTGCTGTCACCCAAAGGCTCCAGCTGACACGCCAACTGCAGAGATGGCGTTGCATGGGACAACAAATAAGGAACATTCACAATGTCAGGGTGGGGGACAGACACATGACGCCACAGAGGGACAACACAACCATGTATCCAAGAGAGAAAAACCCTTACCTAGGCAAAGCCGTGACCCAGAAGCAGCACCAGCCCATGCCGAGCGGGCCAGGGAAGGCACGGTCACACACACGCGGCCTCTCCTTTAACGCAGGGGGAGGCAGGGTCCAGTGCCCAGAGCAGGGGCAGCCCCCGGGGAACCAGCAGAGCAGCTGGAGGCCCAGGATGCACAAAGGACACAAAAGAGACCAAAACTAATGGTAAGTCCCCATGCAGGTCAGATGGTGAGCAGGTGGACTCACCACCTTGTATGTGGGCAGCAGAACTTCTCCGTGTGGTTGAAGGAGACCCAAGAGGCTTGTCATTAGAAAGCTCAAGCGTAAAATTCGGGTTGTGTGTAGGTATTGCATCAATACGGGTGTCCTGGGCAACCCAACGGCGGATAGCTTACTCAAATGATGAAGTAAGCACAGACATTTCTAAATTGATCTGAAAACCCCAATATATATTGCAACTTCCTGGTGCCTTTGAAGCCACATGCGTATCTTTCCATACCATTTATTGCTTTGCAAGGTAAATAAATTCACCAGGAGGCACCTATCAAGGATTAACACTGCACCCTGGAACAGCTTTCGTCTGCAGAGCCTGCATATAGCAACATCCCCTAAACACCCTCACTCACTAAGTTACTGCGTATGGTTCACTGATCGTGTCATCATTGTGAGCATCTTGAAAGTTAGGTATGCGATTCCACATGTGCAAAGAACCGACTACACATGGTTTCGTTTATATGGGCAAATTAACAGATATGAATTTGTAAGCAGTTTCACGAGACAGTCAAGCATGCACCAGCTTCATCTTACAATGTATGTGCCTGGGGCATCGAGTACGTATCAGTTCAAAATACTGTTAGATATACATGAATTATGTGGCTTCTCACATATTTCACATATAAACAAAGATGTTATTTTATTATAGTACATACATTTTATTGCTCACAGCTATTATGCATGGCACACAGACAGTTCCTATCAGAGGGGAACCCTGCCTCCTGTAGTTGCCATGAAAACAGCTCCACTGCACAGCTGAAACACAGGTTCTTGGGCTTTTTCCCCATTAGATACAATTCAGGGCTGTAGACAACCTTGGGTACCACTCACTTTAAGGCCATTCTAAGAGCCCACACGAAGTGGAGACAATTTCCATTAACACCTGTTGACTTAATTTGCGCTGGGGCCTTGGGCATAAGAGGCACCCAAAATCCCCTTTCAGATCCTGCTGCAAGACACAGTACTTCTTCCCCTAGAATTGTCCTCTCTCGGAAGCCCAGTATCTGCAGTCAGATCTTAGCACAGAACTTCCAATGAAGACTGAAACTCCCCCTAATCTAAACTGAAAACCCGGATTTACCCACCAGCTGTGAATAAGACCGAAACACAAATATTTTCAACTGCCACATTATCAGAAACTGCCTGTAAAAGCCGTTTCTGCCTTCTTTAGGAAAAAGAAAACACGAATCCAGTATACACATAGTAACAGCTACTTACTTTTTAACTTACTCTACTTACTTTTTAACTTACTCAAAGCCTACCTCTTTGAGACTCGGCCTGCTTTCATCCAGCTAGCAATACTTTATTTATTAAAGATTTTATCTGTGCAGTATGTGACGAAGGAGTTCAGGGAGGAGCACACTTCATGTGTTTCAAAGCTGCCTATCAAACACTGCTTATATCACATCCTGGGCACGTCTGTCCTGACAGGTGATGAAAACAAGAAGTACGGGCAGAAACACTGAGCTTAATTCATATCTGCACCAAAAGGGCACACAATCAGACACAGAATCAGTCAGGTTTTATTAGGGTATGGTTTCACAACCAGTTGGGACCAATCTAAGACACAGCAGTGCCAAAACTGGCTGTCCAAGCGTGTCCCCAGCTGACTGCCATCACTCTGGGCGGGCACTCACCCCTCCTCTTGGCTGGGGCACAGCAAGGCCACGGGGTGAGCCGCATCAGGCCACCGATCACACCACACACTGCTCGGTCCTCACTGCGACCACACATGTGAGGCTCAGCCAGCGGCGCAACCTCGCCAGCGCCAGCAGAGGAGAGGTGGTGGGAACACAGCTGATCACAGAGACGGGCGTCCCTTCATTAGCAGCAAAATCTTAGGTTGATTTTTAAAAAAATAAAACAAAAAAATCCCAAACAAACAAACAAAAAAGTCACAGTGAAAACACATCATCAGTCCCTACAACAGAATTAGCAACACAGACAGCAGGGTCTTAACAATTGCCCCCCCAGCTCTCCAAATAAAATATACCTTTGGAAGCAGAATCCTAACAATCTGCCAAGTAAAGAAATACTTTCATCAGAACACTCCACCACGCTGTTTTGTTTTGTTTTCAGTGTAAAACAAAGCTCCTGGTTTTCTTACTCACTTTCCTTTCATCAAGCAATTGCCAGCTCCCTCTGCTAATACAGGCTCGGGTCAGCAAAGAGCACTCCTGGCAGGCTGGTCCTGGCCACTTCGTGAGACCACGTAAGAGAAACAGCTGGGATGTCCCCAAATAATATTTTGCTCTTGAAAACCTAAATACCCCAATCAACCTCAGGAAAGTTTCGGAAGGCCTGCGGGACGGGGTGACAGTTTTCCCAGATGGTCAAACACGTTACACCATCACAGTGGACTGAAAGCAGGGATCGAAACCGCCGCCCCTACCTCCAGCCCTACAGAAGTCCAAGGCTGTGTCATGGTTTGTGTACACTACTGAGATACCGAATATCCCCACGTGGCCCTGTCCTACAGTTTGTTTTCTTTCTGCCAGAGAATTGCATTATTATCAGAAAAAAGTGAGATGGATGAAGTTATGGTCTAAATGAGATCAATGACTATTAATCTAAGATCAGGATTTTTAAATGCTTTTTATTAACTATTTAAATATTACATAGATTGCCTGTTAAAAGTTTCTCGCAGAACACTTCAGCCAACACAAGACATATCTTTCTGAAAACAAATCTTTATCTTCAGTCTCATCAACAAAAGTCATAAAATTTTTCCTCAAAAAAGTACAATTTTTTTCTGGTTTTCCCCTGGATTTTATTTAACAAATTTTAAATACTCATTTCTTCGCCCTGGGTTGTTTTTGCGTGTTTTGGTGTTTTTTTTTCTTTTAGTACAGAAGCTAGGGTCTCATTATATGACTTGAACAGCATTGAAAGACCATCTCTCACTCTGGCAAACCCTGCTGAAAGATAAAAATGCAGTCTAGTTCTTACAAATGTATTGATTAAGCAGCCTCTCACTACAGTCTAGTTCTGTGTTTTCACATATGCAGGGACCTTCAGAGGTGTGAATGCTTTTTATTTTCAGGCTCTGATGTCATCAGGCCAGATCCCTCCCATCAAGCCCAGTGAGGAGCTGAAGGAGCTGCTGGAAGCTCCCTCACTGCCGCAGGACTCTCCAGGTCAGCCTCGGAATTTCACCACCGGTGTCGACCCTCATTTGGACATCACTAATCCCAGCGGAATTTTGCCTGCCTGGGTAAATCTGAACCTCTACGATTATTTTCACAGGGTCATTACTGGAAGAATACTCTATTTACATCCCTGAGTCCAAGCATCCTAACCAGAATACAACTTGTAGTATTTTGATGAAAATTAGTTCTTTTTTTGTTTGGGGTTTGTTTTTTTTAATCCGTGTCATTGCATTGGCAGAATAAAATAACTGTAGCATGACCCAGCAAATACACAGACGCTCATCACAATAAAGCCACCCAATCTACCTGGAGGAGCAGGAGCGAGGGGTGCAGAGGGGCCGCACAGGGCGGCTGCATGGAGTGGAGAGTCGGCTTCCCACCGCCAGCCCAGCATGCCCCAGTTACACTGGGATTAGAACAGCATTCTCCAGGGGTGATGGGCTGCTACAAAGTCGGAAAGGTTAAGGGACAGGAAAAAGCCAGGTATTCATTTTGCCCACTGCTTAAAGCTGAACTGCTCCCAAGCATCAGCCAGCCAAAGGAAGCCAAATACAAATTAGCAACATATTTTTAGAACAATCAGACTGAGAACAGAAGTTCCTAACACTCCATAGGCACGTGTCGCTGAACAGCCTTTCATTTCATCAGATTCTTTCATTAACTATTACTTTGGAATCCAAAAAGCTGAATGCAATTAGCAATCCAGAAAAGAAGGGAACACCCTGCTGCACGAGAAAGTAAAATTCTTCAGAGATTATATTACACCACCACAGAATTTTAACAATATTGCTCTACAATTTGGTCTTGCCTGTTTGGACAGGCCAGAGCCATATTATTTTGTTCTTAAATACAAAGTACAGACAAACCAAGTTATATTACAGGCATGGTGGTCCACTATCTTTCTTCTGCTGCTGACATAATGCAAATTGGACACTGCCCCACAGGGGCAAACAGAACCTCATTAGATCTAGAAACAAAACATCAGGAGGTCACTGACCGCTTCCAGGTGAACATAACTCAGAGCAGAGCTTAAGGAGCTAGTGAGGTACAAAACAGTTGGGCTTTTCTCCCTCCTAGACTTCTCCAATGATATTTCTGCATTGCCCCACCAGCGACATTAACCTCGGCATTACTTGTGCTGCTGTTCACATCACAGCTTTACCTTTTTCTTTCCAAATTACTGTGTCCTGACATTCCTTAGTCGCTGTTTTGGTTGTGTCTATCTTGATCCCACTGCAGACCTCTGTGTCCCTCCCGGTAGCAGAACTACCCTTTCGCAGCACAACTGACGTTCATCATTGCCACACTGTGCAACCCTTGGTCTAATCATCGAGTATCTTGTCACCTCTCCCTTTGTCAAATCTATTCCAAATATACACAATTATGACACTTCTTTCCAGAGTTGTTATAAGGTTCCACCTATTTATCTGTAAGCTTTCAAATTCACGCATCTCACATGGCCTTGCCAAACCTGACTGTACTTGTGTATCTTCAGAAAACTGTTCCATGTATTTACCCAGACTTCTGTTTTAATTGCTGTTACAGATGCCAAAAGCAATCAATCAAATTACTATTTAACAGCTAAATTACCGTGGCTGACCTCGAACATACTCCTAGCTGCAAACATGAAGTAAAATGCAAGCTAAAATTCTCTTTCCAGACAAGCCTAGCTTTGGATCTCTGTATGCAGGACTGCCTAAGAGCAACTCGTCTACGATCACATAGAAATTAAACCATACCCTCCGGATTAAAGTGAGTTTATGGCATACATCCACTGGCGATTTCCAGGGTTCATCATCTCCACAGAGAGGATCCAGCCATGATCATTAATATAGAAGACTGAAGACAACAAGTCAAAGATAACTTTCACCAGCTGTGTCTGAAAAAGGAAGTGCCCAAATATGCTTTGGGTCAACAACCCTCCTCACTAATGGGAAGTGATGGAGCAAGAGACCATCCTGAACAGGACACAAGACAAGACAGCACTTGTTCATACTTGTAGGTGACCACTTTTTTTTCAATGTCAGGAGGTATTTGGCATAAAGCCATTTTCCTTTGAGATGAGAATACACAAGTTACAGGAGTGAATATACTTCCCACAAATAACCTTTTATACAAAGTGTTCCTACAAAAGGGGTAAAAAGCATTGTGAGAGGCACAAAAAACCCACATTTTGGATGCCCTGGGTAGTTGTTGTCATCAACCTGACAGCACAGATAACAATACTGATTAAAAAGTCCAACAGCCAGCATCAAAAGGTCTCCATGTCCTTATTACTCCTCAGTGGAAACAGAAAGCCAGATCAGTCAGCAAGGCGAGATCTACCTCCACAGGAATCTGTCGAGTTTTCACCTATTGCCTAGCCACAAGATAGACTCTTCTGAGTTTCGTGCTGCAAAACTTTCCCCTCAAAGACAAACAGCAGCAGAAAACCACCTCAGGTTCTCACCAGTGTGGATGTAATTCCAAGCACTCTGAAGTGAGCAGGAACGTGGTTGCAGAGATAAAGCAGGAGCTGCCTTGTTGCCTGTGAGCATTCAATTAGGCCAGGAATCATCTTAGCTTCAGCTGGACTAGACGCTAAGGAAACCACAATAAAATGGACTGAGGCATCCAAAATTATTCTCAGAAAATAGGCCAGACTGGGCATGAAAACATCTGGGCTTGGCTTGAATCATGAACCACATGAGCAAGACACCCCACTGCTGCCTCCGGGCAGCTGAGGGAAGGAATGCAGAGCAGTACAAAGGTAGGCAGCAGGAGTCTCCTACACCCAGATTTTCTTTCCATGTCTTCCTCCAGCAAACATGTGCAGCAGTCCATTTATTCTGAAGCTTTTCCTACAGCCCAGTCCTGTAGGATTTCTAAGGCTGGTGTTTCTGGGGTGCCAGGCAATGCTCACACAACCACAGCTGGTCAGCCAGCCGGCTCCAGGCAAGTACTCCCTCCTCTGTGGCAAAAAAGGGTTAAATAGTGACAATCCTAACCTACATTAATATGCACATCCAACTGGCTAAGACTGTACAGGCTTCAAGTATCTCTTACTCTGTTACACCAACGTGCACCAGTTCCATTTCACCCACCCAAAACACAAAGCCAAACCCTTGTTTCAATAAATTACACCAACTGAAATGGACAAGCTTATGGCAATTCCAAGCAGCAAACAGACAAGGCTTCAGGTAGCAGAAGAGCTGTACCAGCTTGGCTCCTCTGTAACTTCAACAGGTTACTGTCAGCACTATTAACTTTTAGCTTCACAGCATTAAACAAGACAAGTGAACTGAGCATTCTTACAAGAATTGCTCATCGAGGTCAAATAACCCTGAAGGACAACGACACCACACTGGCATGGACAGGCAATGGGGGAAGCAGGCCACTGGCCAGAGACCGCAATTTCCTAGTCTCGACAATGGAAAAAGCAAAAAGAAGAAAAAAATATTAAGGAGGAAATAAGCAGAACTGCAGCGATCATTTAAAAATAAACTGCTCATACAGTTTAGAAATAAGCGTGACAGGAGAAACAGGTCAGGAATAGACACAGGACACAGCATATTTATATATTTAATATAACGTAACATGGAAAATGGATAGACTATTATACATATAGCCTATAGGCTAGAACAGGAAATTGCATCCCAGCCACCATATATACTCCTAACAAGAATTTCAGCAGTTTTACTTCAGAGTGGATTTAGCCTGGTCCGTTTTCCGGAAGCTGCCACTACCACACGTGGCTCAAAGCTGTCCCAAAGAGGCCGAGACCTTTCCGCCCACATTCTGCGCTGGAGCACATTTGATCCATGCCAGAAACACCAGCTTGGCTTCCTCCAGAAGGAATCCAGCACATACATGCCCAAACTGCTCTGGACTCGCAGTAAATGGAGCTCATCAGGGGCATGAGCTTCAAAACCCACACTGGTGGTCCAAGACAACACTCTGCTGCAGTTAAGAGCCAAAACGCCATCTGCCCCTGACAGCACGTTTCCCTGACCCCCCTGCACCCCAGCTTTCCCCCGCAACATCCACCGTCAGCTACTGAAGGTAAGCAAGCAGGACTCTAAGACGGTAGGGGAGAAGAAAGGGGGATAAGAACTCACTTTTAACTGAAGGAAAAAAAAATGGGGGGGTGGATTGCACACCCGAACAAAACACCACTGCTCTCCAAGTAAGTTAATGTTTAGTTTTACTTTAATACTTGTCAGCCTCTGCAGCTGTCTCCTCTTGCAGTTGGCACTGATCATTGCCAATCCGGGACTTATTTCCAGTGAAGACGGCATTGTTTTATTGGCTACTTAGGCAGCGCCTGCACCATTAATGGAGTTTTTATCTCTCCATTTGCCTGTCAGTACAGAACCAGCCAGTCTGACTCTGTTAACATTAAGAATGCTTATTTTTCCCTCACTCACTATCTCCAAGCCAAAACAACATCTGGAACTTCAGCTTGCCATACAAAGAAGAGAGACAGATTAAAACTGGAAAAAGCTACGCATCAGCTTCCAGAGCTTTATAGGTTTCTGCTTTTATCCAAATTTCCCACATGTACCTTCCAAAACAGCCCTATTGGGAGAAAAACTGAGTCTCTCATACAGACTCCCAAACACAGTGTAAAGCCCTTTCCACTTCAAAATAACCTCAAAAAGGATTATCAGAAAAAATAACAGGAACAAAACTGATACTCAAGTTTAGAGTAAGAATTTACCATAGCTCTTTAAAAAAAACAAAGGTGACATACCAGTGACCTAGAAAAGGAAATTAAACAAAGAAATATTAGCGGTGTGTGTTACTTTATCAAGTAATGGAAAAAAAAAAACTGGCGCCATTTCAGCATACATAAATGTCCCACTTTAACAGACAGCTGTCTCCAGTGTCATTTAAGTAGGCTTTTTGCTTAGATCATGTTCAACGAATCACGAAAATCAATACAGCGAAAAAAACATAAAACCACGCTACAGACATGTACAGAAATCAAGCATGTACCAACTAGCACCAGCCTTTTCTGGAGAAAGACGTGCCAAATAAACACAGACTAGTTTTCCCAACAACATTTATTGAACTCTTAGTAGTTAATTAACAGAAGTCATGACTACTGGTTATTTTCTAACCAGCTACCACACTGAATTACGAACTTCAGGCTTACAACCGCAGAAATGCTCTCCCACTCTGCCTGCTTTCTCCCCTGACAGACGCACACCCAGCCCTACCGGGGCCCTGGCTCCCAGCCCCACACACGCTCCCTGCCATGGGCACACGTTCAGCCTAACCGGGCACTCGGGGAGAGCGGAGCCGGTGGACCTGCCATTTCCCACCCGCCGCCCGAGCCCGGGGCTCCCGGAGTGCGAGGCTGCCTGTGACACCCATGCTGTGCCCTCGAAGCAGCCGCTGCCGCCCGTCCCTCCGCGCAGTGCCAGCCCTTCCGACAGCCACGCCGCTGCACACCGCTGAGTGCTAAGCAATGAACACTGTCAGCGAAGGAATTTTCACTTCTGTAATGCACAGAACCCCCTGGACAAATTATACAGTTTATGGTCCTGGGCCGCAGGAAGCTGCCTTGCTGCTGAAGTCCTACCAAACACACTGTTTTTTTCAGCTGACAATCACATAACATGAATTTGAATGACCAAAGCAGAATAAAGTGTATGTTTTTAGGAACAAACAAAACATATGTCACAGGTTTCTACAGCTAGCAGCAGAGTTTTAACATAACATAGAGTGGAAGCCAATTAAAATAGTTCCTGTTGAACAGAATCCATCGTGCTGCGAGTGGAAGGACAGAGCGCCAACCACTACATTGTACAATTGCTTTAACAAAGTCTCATAGCAATGACGATCAGCTTCACATAGACATCTCATGCCAACTTCAGCCAGATTCGGGGAAGCAACAACAGCATACGCTCAAATGGTAATTTGCTACTGAATACATACAAAAAACCTCTACCTAACACTTCAGAAATTACTACTGTTTTAGCAGATTTTTGCTTTGCACCCAGTTGTTGCCTGTTCCCAAGGCATATACTAACGTATTAGCTATTTCCTTTCTGAAAAGAAGCATTAACTAAAAGCAACAGCACCCAGAAACACACCCAGCTCTGCTAAGAGCAGGACTGTGTCGGCAGCCGGTGCCCCCTGCTGCTGCAGGCCCCCAGCCCACACCGCAGGCAGCCTGGCACTCCACAGAAAGCCAAGCACCAGCCAGCAAACAAGCAGATGAGAGCCAAATAAATGAATTCTTTATCAATGCTTTTAATACATTATTTTTCTGTCAGTTGGTTGAATAAACACAGAAGGTACTAAAACATCTCCAAACCTCCCAGAACCGACTGAATAATACAAACTTACTTGACAACTTGAGCTAGTAAAAATAAAAGTCATCCCTACTGATTCGTGCAACTGTCATTTGTTTGTGTAACATTCACCATGGACATGGGTAAGACTGCATTCATTTGCACTAGAGATTTGGGCTCAACCTGTCTTGCTGTTGTCTGATGCCAAGGGACTTCCTTCTTGTCCTGCACCCAATTTTCAGAAAAAATTATCTAATATTCCCAGAGCACGGATCATCAAGACCAGGGCTAGCAGAGTTTGAAACTATCAGAGCAGTGAACCGCTACTGCAGGAAGTTGCTTGCTGGTCGGGTTTGTTTTTCACGAGGAGCCATTTATATAACCAAACAAAATCTTCTCTCTGCTTAGAATTTTCCTGGATTAGAAGACTAATGCAGCATTTTCTTAATACCTAGTTCACAACAATGCATTAAACTGAAATTTAGCTATCTACAGAAGTTACATGGCATAAAACATTTAACTAAGAAAAGCACTTTGATTTCTCCTCTTTTTCTCTTCCCTTACTAACACCATGATCATTTTCACTCACGCCAAGTCCTTCAAAGTGATAATTTTCACTCCATTTTCTGGAACCTCCCCTATCCTTCACCTTTGCATCTGCCTTCCCATCCACGCTCTCTCCTTCTGGCCACCATCTCTTCCGGCTATGTT
Organism: Chroicocephalus ridibundus; assembly: GCF_963924245.1. Lineage (NCBI taxonomy): Eukaryota > Metazoa > Chordata > Aves > Charadriiformes > Laridae > Chroicocephalus > Chroicocephalus ridibundus. Next base: position 665,450 of record NC_086290.1, on the reverse strand, counting down.
CTGCACTAGAAGAACTTCACATACACTAGATAGCAGATGATTTGCAAACACTGTCACCTTGCTTACAAAAGGATCAGACTGAACTTGTGCTAATGTCAAAGAAAGACATTAAGGGAGGCAATACTGGGCAGTGCCTGAGATATTTCCTCCTTCAGCTGGGTAGCTGACAGGAACGTGGAGCCTGGGGTCGGTCTCATTCAGGACACCTGAGCAGTAGAAGGCTGAAGAGCGAAGCAACTGGCTACCTCTTCTACCTTCACAATTTTTTATTTTTTTAAAGCAGCTTTTATTAGTGAATGCAGTGCACGACGTCAAACTACTTTTTTCTAGCTGGGATCAACACCTTTTTTGTTCCCTTTTTTCCTATTAGGTTCTGCAGGGCACAGCCAGGGTGCCAGTCATCTGTGATCTTTCACAATGACAGTGAACATTCAACAACACGGCATCTGGGTTTTGGGGAAGACAGGTGTTGCTGGAAACAAGTTAACACTGATCCACAGACATAAAAACACTGCTGCAAGAAACATGACTACTAACAGCAGATCTTTAAATAACAGCCCTTGTAAGAGATGTCTTCTTACCTCCATCTGTTTCGAGGGCCATGTATTTCTGGACCTGCAATTGCACGTTACCTTCCAGTTCTCCTCAGGCAGCAACTAGACTGTACATCTCACTGCTGCACTTATCGGTCTGTTCTCTTTTCTTTAAAGTCCTGCAACTGCTACACCTCTGTATGACCAGAGGCAGACAACCTCACATCAGCACCACATGCAAGCCAGAGAGCACAAGGCAGCTCTTGTCTACAAACGGCTGGAACGTGAATTCTGAGCAGAGGCTCTGCTTGATGGTCTGCATTTGACCATATCACTGCAGCCTCACCTCCCCTGTCACCAGCTGGGGAGGAAACGGCAAGACATGTCTGAACAGCTCTGCCATCACCCGTGCGAAAGCCTGCGCTGCCATCGCACCACGACACAGGCAGCAGCAGCAACGCCAGCTCAGCACAGGCAGACTGAGCCATGCCCAAAAAGCCCCAGAACACCAAGGTTCCCACAAGCAGGAATGGGAAAAAATAAATAAATAAATAAATAAATCAAACAGCTTCAAAATAATTTTGTGGTAAGCTTCCAGGGGCAGGGCTGCCAAACTAGCAATTCTGGGGAGGGCTGTACGAGCTAGGGATCTTTGCAGGTCTGCACTGCTCCCCAGGAGAAAACCATTCCTGGCCACCTGAAAATCCAGCCAGTCTGCACAAGCTGCTTCAGGCAAGTAACACTGCCCAGAATTATTTTAGCACTATATAGAGTATTTCCATCCCTCCTAGACTGCTCCAGTTCTCTGCGCCACAGCTCTAGGGGCTGTGTTATGCCACACTGGCATTAGAGACATTTTCTTTCAGATGAGTAAAGGTTTCTTTGGACTTTTCACACTGCTTTAAGACTCCATTTTTATCCCCTTTCTCCTATCTCCTTCCTCAAATTCAAAACCTTATTCTTAGATATGCTTAAAATGACAGTGGCATTATTTCAACGCACTTCATACCCCCAACCGTTCTCAGCTCACATTGGATAAACCCAGGGAATGACTATCCAACACCCCTGAACACAGCCACGCTCCCGTTCTGCGGCAGCCACTTGAACAGGGAATTCTGTACTCAGGATGGATGCACACGATGGAAGTTTCCTTGGATCACTACCAGGAAAAAAACAGCAACAGAAATGCAAAATAAACACTACTCAGTAACTGTATGAGCATAACGATTAGAAAAAAAAAAAGCTAAGCAAAATTCAAGGTTAAACCAAACAAAAAAACCAACAACCCCACACCCACACCATTTGGAATTTTACCTGGTTTTCTGAAATTTCAAAACTGCTTTTTACATTTGCACAGGTGGAATATTGATTTCAGGTTTTGGTATGTATTTACATACTTCCAAATTGATCACGGTGATTTAAATTACCAAGTTGAGTCACAATTTAAATAACCAATTTCACATCTGATTTTGCACTTATTTTTTGTTCTTTTCTAAAGAAAGGTTAATTATTGTCCAACACAAATTAACATATTGCTAAGATTAACTAAATACAGACTTTAAAGACCATTTCCCCAGGAAAAAAGGCAGTCTTGTTAAGAATAACGGGATGGAAGGGAAGATGACGACTTTTGACTGTTACTGAGAGCGTGCTGTGCTGGCTTTTGGCAATGGGGAAGGAGAGCCCCCAAAGTTGCTGCTGCAAATCTTTGCTTACCCCCACCAAGAATTCAGGCAAAAGAGATGCAAAAAGCATGTGGAGTAATAGATGGCAAGACAGAAACCGAGCAGGCATTGTGTGAGGGAAGCCTACAGCACGGGATGGAGGGAGCACAACCGGCAGCTCACACGAAGGGCAGCGTGCGTCAGGGCTGGTTAGAAGGTCTGCTTTACACCCATTCGGCCAAAGCAGCTCCATGCTTCCACTTCGGTGGCCAGCAACCCAGGCTCCTAGATGTTATAGTTCACATTTTACCGTAATAAAAAGCAATACATTTATTTTGATTATTTACTCTCTTACAAATAGAATATTCCAAAAGTTTACTTTTAATTGGAAAAGTTTGACTGTGCTAATTATGCAAGAAAAATTATCAAAACATTTTGATATCAAAGTCCGTATATTAGACAAAGGCCACCATACCTGCAGTTACTGAACTAATTAACCCAAAGCAGCCGACTCATCTTGCTGTCTGGATGACCTGGGGGTGTGGGGGGGATAAGACTGCGCTGCGTCTCAGTTCATAGATTGGATGGACACACGCTTTTCTGTTTCACCGGACTGCAGGGGCTCAGCCCCTGCCCGCTCCATCCCCTTCGGCAGCGAGCACCCACCAGCCCATGACCGACTGGAAGAGACAGATTTGAAGAACTTTGTAGGAATCGCCGAAGTGTTTTGGATTGGGAGGGAGGGTTTAATCACCTTTAAATCACCTTCATTACACAGCAGGGGCAAGCGTTTAATAAACTTTATTTAGCATTTACTGTGTTCTTTTACAAAAAACAAGAAGCAAACAAAAATACAAATTAAATTAAACCCAAAACAGTTCAACCTTTTAGGTTAATTTTAACTTTTATACTTCAAACGCACAATAGCAAAGGTGAAGTCTGTTTCTTCAGGACCTCAGTATCACTTCAGGGGCGGGTCAGCTCAGGGATTAAAATCTAATTAGTTCCTCTAATTCTTCCACAGAGGTCTAAATTTTAGCTTACTAGATTTTAACTCAATTCATAGTAAAATCAGATGCTTTTTCTTTTTTATGTTTTATATGGAAAATCTTTACCACGTTCATTTATTTTATTTAAATATTTTAAATTACTTGCAACAGAGAAAACATGTTTTTGCGGGTTTGTTTTACAAGAAAAGTGGCCTCTCAAGAGCAGAGAATCAACAGAATCTCCTTTTAACGTTTAGATATTTAAATATTTCCTCAGTGTCTCAAGAAACTGCTCGAATACTGTGGCAGAAAACCCAATGTACTTTTTTCTTACTATATGAGAAAACCCCCACGGCTTTGTGCAGAGCCAGCTGGAGCACAACACAAGGGACAAGCAAACCTTCAATGCAAAGCTAAGACAAACATTAAACTAAAAAATGAACCATTATTTATGCACTTGTTACAGGAAGGCTATAACTCCAAAAGACGAGCCCCAGAGAAACTGGAAGAACTGTCCAAATCACCTTCGAGAGCTAAGGATAAGCAGGCACGCTTTCCATACACTACATGCTTACACACCAGCTTTTACAACTGCAATGCGCTCGTTTTCAGAAGAATCCCTCACTTCACATACAGCCAAACACACCCGTGGGACTGAAACACGATCAATCCTCTCAAAAAAGCCTTAGCATTTTTGGAAGAATATTTCAGAACTTCAAGGGGGGGGGGGGGGAATACATTTCATATCCCTTCATACCATTGGCACACCAAACCCTCAGAGATTTCTTTCATTTTACTGATTCTTCACTTCTGCTTGCATATTTATTTTGGGGGTTGGTTTTTTTTTTTCTTCACATTCCCATTGGTCATTTTAGAAAGAAACCTTTTCTGTGCACACCTAACCATCATGCAAGAATTTGCATATGCTCACCAAGCCCTACTCCTTTGAGGGACCTTGACATTCAGCCCACAGAGGGTCACCACCAGCGCAATCTGCCCAAGGGAGACACAAGGCCCCCAGCCTTTGACCCGTGCAGAGCTGTCCCCTCTCACCTCCCACCTACAAAAAGCTGTGAAAAACCACAGTCCTCACCCTGCGAGACGTTACACGTGCTACCAGGAACTCCTCAGGTAAGACAATCTCGAGTCAAACATGCAATCAGATACCATCGCATTTCTTCTGACTTGATCTTGATAAGAACCTTATCACAGTGCCACAGCACTACAGCGTACCAGTCAGTGCATCAACCAGGGCACAGACACTGCAGGGTAAACAGCAAGACACGCCACCTGAAATCCCAATGAGATGTTTCCAGCTACTGTTTTACCCATATTCACGAAACACAAAGCGCACACACAGAGCTGAACAGCACCAATTAACTGCTGATAAGCAATAACTTATTTCGTTATGGATACTCAGCCACATGCCTGGCCTTTTGCCATTAACACTCTTCAGTGACACATAAGCATCCCGTGAACCCTGCCTCAGTGTCCCTCTTTCACCTCTACCCCCACCAATTACTTGTATCTGTAAAGAGCACCAAACTTCACCTCAGTTCTCCAGAACTCTCCTTTGAGAGGCCTGACAGCAGAGGAGACTTTCGCTCCCAGCACATGGGTTCTTCACCCAATAAACCTTGTGACCCCAGTGCCAGGGCCACTTCCAGTTTGCAGGGGTCTGAATTCCAAGCTGAAGACCCTACCCAAAGCTGGTAGCATCAGTTCTCCAAGTTCCATGCTGGTTCCGGTCCCATTTCTACAGGCAGTTACTACCCACACTCAAATTCTGTGGTTCTCTCTCTCTAATATTCCCTCACGTCTCCTCTAAAACCTGTTGAAGGAGGCTCCTTTGCTCTCCCAGATTCTCCACAAAGTCCTCCCATTTCCCCATTTGCTGTGAAGTCCCACAATCACATAATCCTAGAAAGAAGTCCATCCTGTTATTAACCTTTCAGGAGCAAAAAGAGCTCAAAGGGAAAGGACCATATGCTACTCTCAGCAAGGCAGCATCAAGAAAAAAGAGCACTCCCCACTCACCCTGACCGATCAAACCCCAGCATTCCTACCAGAAGGCAGTTGACAGCTGTGAGTTAGGCTGCTTTCCTCCCCAGAAAAAGTGGGGCTTGCCCATTTGTTTTGCTTTCAGTCATCTTGTGGCACACACGTGCCTGAAGAAGAGCACTTGCTTATCTTTCCAGATTTTCCATCACAGCCAGGAAAAACTGTAAATCTACCTCTCTAAAGAAGAAACCTGTTGATTTCTTCACTCAGGTCTCAATAATAACATCAAGTACCACGAGACAAACACCGGAGTCGTTCAAAAGCTGCCAGCTAAAGGCGTGCCTAGATCAGAAAATGTCCAGGAATGGTTCTCACCATTCCTTATGGGAACAGTGCAGGCACTTGCAGGAAACTCGCTTAGGCCATACAAGGACTGATGCTGCAGAGCAAGAATGATGACAAGGGGGCTCTGTGCAGAGGAACAGTAGTCTCTGAATTGCATCTACTTCACTTCTGCATAGCCTCAAAATATAAACAAGCTCTCAAAATCCCTTTGTCTTCATCTGCCACTGTGTTGAAGCTGTTCTGCAAGGCTGGGCTAATAGAGCCACAGCACATTAAGTTAATTCACCTTTTCCATTTGCTCCAGTCCACTCCCCAGAGCTCTATATCCAGTAGATATTTATTTTAAAGCTAAGCCAAAACCATTCAAATGCTAACATTTCAGGGCCTTCAATACTCTGTTTGCATGCAGTAGGGCCTCTTTTAGAATAAAGAGCATCCACTTTGGGAACTAAACCAACATAGTTATAATTGGGCTACATGTCAAAGTTTTACAAATCCCCAGACTGGGAATAAAGTAAGTTTTACTCCCAGCAGACCCTTTGTTAAGGAAGGCATAAAACTGCACTACAGACTCAGAAACACCAATTTCTCACCAGAGACTCCAGTAACTGCGTAAGAAAACCGACAGCTTCTAAAAGCGAGTTTGGTCTTCTGGCTCATAACTGCCTGTCATTTTGGCCTTCCTAATGGAGAAACAAGACAAAGTTCCCTCAAAATCCTGGACCTTGCTGTACATTAGAGTCCAATAAACGCTTTATTTGAATGTCTAACCAACATCCAGGATCAAATCCCAACTAAAAATACTTTTCCATTCATTAAAAAAATGCCACTTTTGCACAAGGCATGGAAATACCGTATTTCTTTTGAACAGTATTTTAATGGTGCTTAGGCTTTTATTTCCATAATTTAAGAACAGTCACACTGATGCACTCATTCTTCAAAATATTATTTGTGTTGTAAGGAACATGTTTGGAGGGAAGAGTCTAAATAGCTTCAGATTCTAGAACAGGTTTTGCAGAACAATTATGCACAAGTTTGCTTCAGAGGTATGGACATGAGTCTTACAAATGCGTAAAATGCCTACACAAAGACAGAGAAAACCCTATTGTTTAGACAAGTTGGAACATGTTACTCATTTAGATTATTCTCTACTAAAGGCTGATGCAGACATGCTGGGTCCACAAACACACACAAAATTGTCTACGTGGCATTTCTGGCACATTTGGAAAGGCCTAACTGACAATCAACTAATACGACGTTAAGAGAGATGGCAAAAGCAAAGCCAAGGAGCTGTTCAAGAATTTTTCAGAAGCGCACAGTCCTGACACCAAAAGCCAAGAGGCAGGATCCACGAGAACAGACATGGAGGAAAGACCAAGTTATGACACATTTGAAAAATAGGAAGCCACGCCATACTCCAAGCTGCACCTTTACTGGTGCTGCACAAGCACGATGCAGGAATTTGCAGGTAGGGGTAACATATCCCAGATTTCTTTGCAATCTTTTAGGTGGAGCTTTTTCTTCTATCCCAGTGACTTGAAATAACTTGCATGTTTCTTTCTGGACAGAGAAGGGTTCAAATTATGCAAAGATGTTGGAGTACGGCCAACACTCAAATGATTTAGCCTTCATCATAACCACAAAGTAAAGCCGTACCTCTGCTCTCACACAGACTTGTGTTTGGGGAGCTAGTCTGGACAGAAAGAGCTTCTACACTGCAGCAGAAGGCTTCTGCCTGGGAGAGAGGAAGAACTACATCAAAGTAAGACCCTATGCTACCTCTTCAGTGAAGGCAGCTCCTGAATCAAGATAAGCAGAGATGGTTGCACACCACATTTACGCCTAGTTACCCTTGAGATGAAAAGCCATCAGAGTGAAAATTGCCACGCAAGCATGTTCTTATCATCATCATTTCATTTAGGCTCAGGATACACAAAAGTTTTACAATTCAGTCCAAAAATACAGGTCAAGTAGAATAAAAATCACTTAGATCAATGCCCAGTAAGTAAGAATGAATGTCCAAAAAATAACTTCAGCCTAAGTTTTCCAAATATTTACTTTATTTTTCTGTTGTAATCACAATAGAAACACAAAAGCACAACCACTCATTTCGTTGTTTTTTGGTTTGTGTTTGGTTTTTTGTTTTGTTGTTTGTTTTTTTTTTTTAATTCACAAGCGTCAGCATTTTTTTATGAGCTAAGAGCACATCTAAAATACTTTTTATTATTAACTTGAGCCAGCTTTTAAAAGTCAAATTGAAAATAGCTTTTTTAAAATGCACAACTTATTTTAATTCCACTGCAAAGCAGATATGAATTAGCTAATTTAATACTCAGACTAGTGCACTACAAGTTGTATATCTTATCATTCTGACAACAGAAAATAAGGAGTCACACACATTATAATACTACAAGATTGACTGCCACATAAAATCCATTGCCAAATCATCCTACAGCCTGGGATTTGTCCAGCCCATGCAATCAAAATTGATGTTTTATCAGGCTGCTACACAGAACTGTGTTTCAACAGGCAGTTACACTTGAATATCAGTAAAGAGTGTAATTTAACGGGTAAAAAAAACCCCAAAAGTATTACTCCTTATGAAGTCAAAAAGAGTTTCAACATGGACATGATTTTTACCAATAATAAACAACCTGCAAGGTACCACCTATCTTTTCTCTAACGTAACACGATACAATTAATTTATTCTCTTAAACCAAGCCATTATCTTTTCATTTTAATTTCTCTTTTAAGATTCAGCCTTAAAATGACTTAATTGTTGCAGTCCACCCACACAAACACAAGAGACAACTTTATTGCAGTGGAGAGCCCTAAATAGCACCGTCTGTTTTAGGCTGACTAATACAAACATGCTTTTTGTTTAATTTTACATTTGTTCCTAGGGAGATTTAGATCTCATCACTTCTACCTCCAATTCAATACTAACTGACATCGTAGGAAATTACCCACCCCTAAAGGGATAAGTAATGCACATCTGCCATTGTGCACGGCGTCTCACAGAGGACAGGCTGGCCGCCATGCTCATCACATCCTTACAAGACGAAAGGACAGGCAGGCGTTAGAGCCGTGGCACAAAAGCCGTTCCAAAGCATGCGCTTGAGCATGCCACAGTGTAACAGCCAAGAGCAAGCAGGCAACGAAGAAACCTGCGGGAACTCTTCAAGGGGAGTGGACCACACCAGGTTCCCTCCAGCACCAACAAAGGGGACCAAGGGACTCTGCAAACAGCCTTGGTCAGAGTCAGCAAACTCAACAAACCCATGACGCACTCAGGCAAGACAGCAGTTTTCACAAACACGTGGAGGTAGCACACGCAGTCCTGTGCTTCTGCCCAGCCACTCATACCCTCAGAGATCCCTCCTTAGCACAAGCACACACACAAAAAAAAAAAACACAAAACAGGGATTAATCCATGTTAGAACTAATCTAGCAAAGACAAACTAAGTTTTAAGCAAGTTAATGCCTTATCCAGTTCAGCACATGGCCACAGAGATGCCAGAAGAGGTGAAAGAACAGCACACGCTAGGGACTACTTGCTTCCCTGGCATTAGTAGCCACCAAAAAGGCTTGCACAACCACAGCACCAACTGCCTAAAACTGCTCAGCCAGGAACCCCAGGCCATTCAGAGGAAGGTTGGAGGGGCCTGCTGAGGCACACCGACTCATGAAAGCAGAGATCAGCAGCTTGCAGGACTTCAAAAGGAAGCCACTTCTAGCCTCCAAGCTATCCGCCCAGCCAAAGGCGGCTGTCGAAAAGCTGCCAACCTGCTCCTACTGTTACAGGATACTTGCCAGACAAACTGCAGACCTGCAATTAGAAGAGGTGTTTGTTGGCCTCTCTTCTGCAGCTTATTAGCAGAGAGGTAAGGTTTGTAGTCAGAACAAGAAATGCCTGACCTCCAGTGAGTACAACTAGTTACAACTGCACTGTAAGATGAGGAAGAGGTCCTCCTGCCATTTTGCACTCAACTCAGGATGATCTGTGGCTTCAGCATGCTGAGAAAGGAACGTTCTAGGGGCTTCAGACAGAAGGTTAAGAGTTGCAGCATCATCTCCTCTTCTGTAAAGAGCCCTAGATAATGGCTGCTGTTGTTCCCCTCCACCATCTCCTACATCCATCTTTGTTCATTTCAGTCAAGGCAAACGAAAAGTCCAAAGTCTGCCCTGGACAGCCACCAAACTGGAGGTCTTTCTGTTTTAATAAGCTTTTCCTAATCAAACCATAGTCTTTCTTTTCCTAAAACAGACTTGAATTACAACAAGCTACAGACACTTCCATATGTATCTTTTCAGAAGCACTACAGGTAGCTAACAGTAACAAGGTCTGACACTGCCAGGAGCATTTCGAAAAGAGGGAGATGCACTGACAAATGTGGCTTCTGAGGATGAGCAACCATCAGGTCAACAGGAGAAACAGAAGAACAACAAACCATACACCTAACTCAAAAAGAACCCGTGGACTCCAGAAGAGGCTAGCAGCAGATGCTTAGGAAGAAGCAAATGGACACAGCATGCAAAGGTCATTCTTCCACCCTCCTCTGCCCCCCAAACCCATGCTTCCCAGCCAGAGGTAAATTCCCAAGCCCAAAACTGCCCCTGGACCACTGCATTTAATGGTCCACCCACAGACCTATGAACATATCCAATTCCTTTCTTAAAAAAGGCAAATCTGCAATCATTCTATAACTTAAACAGGCACATTTTTTAAATTTTAAAACTGATGACTATTGACTACACATGGTATTCCTTATTTCTTACATCATAAGAAATAATGTAAAATCATCACTTCCCATTTACTGGCATTTCAATCATGACTTTAAAACCTTTATATTTCCTTTCAAACATTTCTCTCCTCAGCAAGAGAGCCAGTTTGTTTAGACACACCATCTCACAAAGCTTTGTAGAACAAGACTGAGCCAACCCCCAGGTAAACTGAAACGACAGGTCCTGAGCATAAAGAAACTGCCTATTCACAGGACAATGAAGTATCCTAATTGCTTAGAGACTTATGCTGCCTTTGTACTTAAACAGAACAGAGCATGATCACTCGAGATGAGGGATGTGGATCTTAGGGGCTTTAGAGGTGTTTAAGAGCTGGTGGTGCACTAATTTGCAGGCAGAAAGAATGCAAAACGTGTTCTAACCAGACCTGGGCAGAATCCTCCATCCAACAGGCCCTGGGATCCAACATGCTGCCTGGCCTGCCAGGCATAGCCACCATGACACAGAGCAATACTCACGGCCAGTACTGGTTCAGCAAACAAGGTGGAGCACTGACAACCAGGATGAATCCAGCACAAAATGAAAGCACAGATCAAAAGAGCCCTGTTTAAAGACAGGATCGTATAATAACTGGCAAAGACTGTGATGCAGCACCTGATGTTGACTATTCACCAGCAGATGAATCATAAGGTCAGTTCTGGCCTTCCAGGGGAAAGTCAGCATCTGAACAGCTAGCAAAGAACACCATCACATTTCTAAAATGCAGTGCTACTTTCTTTCACGTAAAGTAGTAGTAATGTACTTATTTCACTAGGAATATCACCACACTCCTGATGTTCCTTCTAGAAAACAGTTAGCATCCCATGGAATTAATGTCAAAGGCTAGATTCAATGCTACTTTATAATCATAGTTCACTGCAGATATTGTTATGAGAGTAAAGTTTTGAGAGCATGTACTGAATACCAGTAAGATTTACAAATGCAAATCACTTTGAAATAGGAACCTGTGAACACCAAGCTGTACACACGTAATCACAAAAGACCACATTTTAAGGAAGGGATTACCCATCAGCTGAAACTAGGTGCGTACTCATGGTCCAATATAACAAAGAAAACTATTTCATTACACCTACTTATTGCTATCTACCTACACTTTTATGCTTTTGAAAGCATTAGTCTAAAACTGTGTTTTGGCTGCAAACATGGTGAAGAGAAAAGGAATTTCTTGAAAGCATTCCCATGGAACTCCATACATTTCATAGTTGATAGCATCTTCTAAATTTATGATCTCAACACGCTTTGTAAACTTATGTGAATTCAGCTTTCCAACACTCCTAAGAAATACTATCACTCCTTATTTTCCACACGTACAGATATGTAAGGGAAGTAAATGACTTACATCCTTAACGTGTAGTCGCTGAACTTGTCTACAACAGGATTTAAAAGGTACATTTTTAGACAGTGTTAGATACCTTTGCAACCAACATGGTTTTAAACTGTCTCAGGCTCGAGTACCCTCAGGTGTCAAAGCAAATAAACTATCGCTTAATGCACGTGCATACCCTCATCACGGCCAACCTGCAGTCCACCTCAGTGGATCTCCGTGAATTCTCATACACAGAGAGGCTGGAAGAGAGAAGTTATCACTTGGAAATCTACTGCATTCAACACTGCCACTGTAATCTTCTGTGGTTCTATAGAGCGGCACAGATGAGTGGGCTAAGTTTTTAACCTGTTTATACACAGTAGAAGAAATAAATGGTATAAGAGCAGATACTGAGATGCCCATTTGAGAGTTCAGATACCTAAGAATGCAAGTGATTTCAGGCAGCTTTATTTTTTTTGGCAGGGATGAGGGGGCTAAAAGGGTGCCTCATTATTTTACAACGGCTGTCCCTAGATCCTATTTTAGCATCAGGCTTCATTAAATTTAAGCATGCCTTCAGAGTACCAGCTGGCCAAAAAAACTGAAAAAACAACAAAAAACACAAACACAACCCACCCACAACACCCCACTGGTGTTCTTTCCCCCGCCTATGTTCTCCTCCTACCCCAACAGTTTCTTCGCTGCTAAAGAGCCCACTGCTTTCTCCCTTCCCAAGAAGCACGCAGCTTGTGAAAGAGCAATGCAAGGACAGAGCAAGGGTTGAGAGAGAGAGAGGGTGTTCCTCTAAACGATTTTTATCCCTCTCTCGGGCTCATTTGCAGCCCTCCCAAATAAGCTGTTTGATGCCTCTGCTGTTGCTGTGTCTGGCAGTTTTGGCAAGATGATGCAAGTCTCCATTCCTTCCCTGCTGGACACAGACTGAAGACAGGCAAATGATACCATGTCAAGTGATGATGCCACATGCCTTCCTGTCTCCCCCATCCTGGGCCACCAACCCCTTTGTTTTTCTTCACACCTGCACCGAGACTTACTGACAGCAGGCAGGCTGCAGAAGATTACAACGTTATCTGTGAAGAGTAAAACAGCAAAAGAAACCCTCTCTGTAGGCTTGGGAAGACATAAATTTCGTTTGGAGAGCCAGCCTCAAAAATAGATTAAGTTTTGCAGGAAATAGCTATATTTAGCCCTCCCCTTTCACCTCAGACCCTCAACACATTCTCCTGCGGAAGAATCCTTCTAAATGGTGTCAGAGGTGAGCTTTAGCAGGTCACTTCAGCAGAAAAAAAGCAACGAACTTAATATATGTTAATATAGAATACTGTAAACAAGCATCACAGTATCAAATATCCAGCTACTAAGGCATAAAAAAGGAAATAATTCTCATATCTCAAAGTGTGTTAAATTGCAAGCTTCAAGAACATAATATGGCCAAACTTATTTCATGAGTTAAGTCCATGGAGGATGAGCCTGAATTCTGCATGCACCATTCAGGTCTTCACAAATACTTCTGTAACTAACCAATGCAGCCATAGTATACTCTACAGATAGTAGAGACATTAAGGAACAACCTCAACAGCTACCCAATCAAAATATTTCCAGCTTCCTAAGGTACCTATAAAAATAAGTCATGAGAAAATGAGTTAGCAACAGTTACTGTGCACTGGAACTTAAGCAAAGACTGTCCACAACATCTCTGGAAACATCATTAGCACCAGGTCAGTAGGATTTTTCCCTTTCTCAGATTGCAACTTTGAAACATGTTATAAGACTTAAAACTGAAAATATGTAATACAGTTTCTTCCCTCAGGCTGTTTCATTTACATCATAGAACAGCTTGGGTTGGAAGGGACCTCAAAGACCATCTCGTTCCACACCCCGGCCCTGGGCAGGGACACCTCCCACCAGCCCAGGTTGCTCCAAGCCCCGGCCAACCTGGCCTTGAACCCCTCCAGGGATGGGGCAGCCACAGCTTCTCTGGGCAACCTGGGCCAGGGGCTCACCGCCCTCACAGCAAACAATTTCTGCCTCACATCTCATCTCAATCTCCCCTCTGTCAGTGTAAAACCCTTCCCCCTCGTCCCACGGCTCCCCTCCCTGATCCAGAGTCCCTCCCCAGCTTTCCTGTAGGCCCCCTTTAGTTTTGGGCTGCAAAAGCTGATTATTTATAAACTGAAATGGTTGATGGGTGATCTATGTCATAGCAACAGACCTTAAAAGTTCGTCCTGAAATGGAAACAGCAGCAGACAAAATGAAACACGCCTGTCATTACAGCCTAAGACAAATAATCAGAGATTTACAATCAGTAACTACTCCCAAGTCCTGTGCCATTAGGCAAGGAGCAGCACCCCCGCCCCCCGAAATGAAGCAGAGGAATGCGGGTCTTATCCCAGCAAACAAAATACTAAGAGGGAAGGCAAACCTCTCAAAACATTGCACACACTTAACACCTCCGAGGGAGAGCACTGAGCATACAGGAACTTTTTGTTCCCCTAAAATAGATCTGTAACACCTCCTCCAAAAAAAAGTTACAGTCATCAAAGGAACCAGACACACACTTAAGAGCTTTCCACATCCATGATTTTAGCTTTGGCCGATTCCAGTTTCAAGGCAACCCGGTACTCTTCAAACAGTACTAGACCTTCAAGGACAGAACTTGGAGAGTATTTACAAAGTGTCTGCTGCATTCCAGGTCACTACCATTTCTCTGAAGTACGAGGATCACCGTAAAGATCCTATTACAGGAAACAAAAGAAAACTGAAGATTTAAAAATAGACCTGTCATTGCCCACAGCAAACTGCTACAAGCATAGGAGTCTTCTTAAACGAAAGACTGAGATCTGTGACAGATGAGCTCCAGTGCATACCATAAAAACACGCGAGATTTGGGGAAAGATCCTGTTCTCTTCCAAAAGCTCGATGCATCATTTCTAAAAAGCGTTTTTATAAGAAAGTTCTAGTTGTGCAGCTCAGTCCAGAATCTGAAAGTTTCCACCTCATGATGCCACCATTAACAACAGTGTTTTGATTAATTAGCCCCCCCTGCACAACTACATAAACCCCTACTCTTTCTAAACCTGCCGAAGATGAGTTTGTCTCTCAGTTTTGGGAAAACAAAGTGGTTTAGTCCCAGCTTACTGCAAAAGTACTGCTGGAAACAAGTTATTTCAACACATTTTTACAGGCTACCAGAGTTGGAAAGACTGCCTGGGCAGCTTCCCCTACTATATTCATGCCCCAGATTTCACAGACCAGCACCTGGGGTTTTTTTTTAAAAGCCTGGAGGTGAAGAGGCAGATCCGAGCGGGCTGAAATGCCTGCCGGCTTCCAGCCACCGTCCTCCATCACCAGCCAGAGCCTTGACAGCACTTCAGCCAACACACCCCTTTGTTTCCTCCTCAACTCCAAAGCGGCATGACTGTAAATAACTGCATTAATGGCAGGAGTCTGTACCTAACAAAAATAACAGCACAGGTCTGAACCTCCAAGTTCATAGAATGGCTTGGGTTGCAAAGGGACCTTAAAGATCACCTAGTTCCAACCCTCCTGCCCTGGGCAGGGACACCCCCCGCTAGACCAGGTTGCTCAATGCCCTGTCCTCGATTTGGGTAAGTTTATTTAGGTTTTTTTGTTTTAATTTAAAAAAAAAAAAAAAAAAAGAGAGAGAGAGAGACCCAAACCGCCGCCCCTCAGGAATCAGCCCGCGGAAGTGTTCCCTCACGGATTTCACCACGCTCCCCCCGGGTGGAGGCACCGGCGGGCCCGGCCGAGCCGAGTCGGCCCGGGGCTGCGGGAGGAGCTCCGCTCCTCCCGCAGCCCCGGGCCGACTCGGCTCGGCCGGGCCCGCCGCGGCTGCACTCACCTCCTCATGATGGCGGCAGTGGCGCTAGGGCCGCGGCGGGCCGGCCATGGGCGGCGGGGGGAGCCCGGCGCTCGCCCTGCCCGCGGCCCGCCCGCGGCGGCGGCGGCGGAGCGCTGACAAAGGGACGGCGGGGGCGGTGGCGGCGGCGGCGGCGCCCCGCCCCGCAAAATGGCCGCCGGCAGACGTCACTCCCGGCGCGGCACGTCACTTCCGCCGCGCCCGCAGCGCGCCCTCTGGCGGAGGTGTGGGGGGGAAGGTGGTGGCAGTCAGCCATGGCGACGGGCTGAGGGCGCTGGGGGGGTTCAGCCCGCAGAAGAGAAGGCTCCGGGGAGACCTTCCAGCCCCTTCCAGGCCCTCAAGGGGCTCCAGGAAAGCTGGGGAGGGACTCTGGAGCAGGGAGGGGAGCCATGGGACGAGGGGGAAGGGTTTTACACTGACAGAGGGGAGACTGAGATGAGATGTGAGGCAGAAATTGTTTGCTGTGAGGGGGGTGAGCCCCTGGCCCAGGTTGCCCAGAGAAGCTGTGGCTGCCCCATCCCTGGAGGGGTTCAAGGCCAGGTTGGCCGGGGCTTGGAGCAACCTGGGCTGGTGGGGGGTGTCCCTGCCCAGGGCAGGGGGTGGCACCGGATGGTCTAGTTCTAACTAGATGATCAGTTCCAATTAGATGGTATCGTAGAATCACCTGGGTTGGAAGAGACCTTTTAAGATCATCAGCCATCCATCCAACACTGACAAAACCCATCCCTAAACCATATTGCTAAGCACCACGTCTGCCCATCTTCTAAATACCTCCAGGGATGACAGTTCCACCACTTTCCTGAGCAGCCTGTTGCAATGCTTGATAACTCAGTGTAAAAATTTTTCCTAATATCTGATCTTAAAGGTCCGTTCCAACCTAGACAATTCTATGACTCTATGATCTTTAAGGTCCATTCCCACTCAAAACCATACTGTGATTCTATGAAATAATATTGACCTTCTGATGCTCCACAGACCTTCCTGACTTCAGTCCCGTGATACGGGGCTTCCCTGCGGTGCTCCGTTTCCTCAAGACAGTGACGTGACGGCAGAGCGTCAGTGAGGAAGGCGAGTCCCACCACACCAGCAGCTCAGGCTGCATGAAGCTGTTCTGTCAGGACTCGTTTGTCAAAGCCTGTCTGAAACAATAACTTTGTTCCCAAAGACTTTGGAATTTATCAGCCATTACATGTCCCTTTGCGATCAACATGGGGCTGCCATCATCGCCGTGCAGTATGCTCTCACCTGCCCAGGAGCGTTGTTCTGTGCTTACAGCCGAGCTAGGCTGGGTTTTCCCAGGCAACACCACGGTGCACAGCTCTGCTGCTGATGGACGTGGAGCCCCGCTGGCTTTAACAGCCCACAGCACATACCAGCGGGCACACCACAGAGGGTTCGTTCCTGACCCGGGGGAGGCAGACACCAAACTGCACAAGGACAACGGCAAACCATGTTCTTGTGATGGTGACGAGATCGCAAACTGACTGAACCCTCACCTGCAGCCATGGAGGTAGCAGGGAAAGATTTCGGGACAGAGGGGAGGGATGCTGCACCCTGTGTCGTTTTGTTCTTTTTCTCAACACATTCGGCACTTTCCAAGCAGTGACATTAGCATCTGTGAGACAGGAGGTGAAGGAGTAAGAGGAGTGAAAACAGAAGACGTGGAGACATAGCATGAGTCAGGCTGGGACAATATGGGTAGTAATCACCGTGGTGGTGTCGGGGTGGGAAGCGAACGCTGCTTCCCTTGGGAAAAGGCAGGTGCACAGAGAGTTTGGGAAGTGCTCCCTCAGAAGCTTCTTTGTGCGTACAGCCCATTTATGCACCGCTTTCTGAATGGGGCCAGGATTTGACTCATTATGAGTAATAGGAATGTTTGAAACAGAGAAAAAAATACTAATTCCTTTAAAAATACAGATAGGTCTACATTTGGCTCAATTGTACAAGGCCAGTGATTTTCCACAGTGTACTGCCAAATAACTGAGCGTGACATTCAAGTAGCTCGTGTGTAGGTGTCCCTCAGGAGAAAATACAGCTCTAACAAGAACCATTTTCCAAAAGGGAAGACTAAGGGTTGGGTATCTAAATAAGACTTTACAGAATCTAAGTAAACAGCTAGATTTTCCAGAAATGCCAAGCTTCCCTTGAGGCTCCGCAGGTGGTGCTGACAGCAAACACTTCTGAAAATCTAGCTGCTTATTTGCTGCCTAAAGCACCTTGAAAATAGTAGCCCACGTGGTTAATAGAGCGTGTAACAAAGGGTAACACTGTTGGATTAAAAGCCATCTCTAACTAATGACAGGTTGCAGGATTTCCAGGCGACATGAGAAACTGCATGGGCTAGAAACACTTTGCATGAAAAAGTTCCCACTTTACTTTTGGTAGAACAACATGAGCTTTGGAAACTGTCATTTTCTAAGTAACCCACACATCTCTTGCTAAGGGACAGCTGTTGCTAAGTGCGCATTCAAAGCCACAGAGGGAACCTGAGCTAGAATCCGGAATTAGGACTCAGCAGCTCCTGCCCACAGACTAATGTAACTGGATCATGTACAGTTTACAGGCAGATGATTTTTAATTAATAGTGAAGATGGGGGAAGAATTAGGTTCATGAAGAATCTCAGCATAATCTGTAAACATGACTATTTTTCTGTCCTTCTGAATATCCCTTCTTATTCATCATCATAAGCATCCTCAGGAATAAAAATGCTTTACAAAAGGTGCAGGTTTTTTTCAATTATCTTTTCTACCAGTATCGTAAGTGTTGATAGGAAATTCCAGCTGTGAGCAGAATTTTACCTGTAATAACGTCGTCTGGGGAGAAAACCAGGGCTGAAGTCTAAGATGAATACCATGACAAGGTGTTTCGTTTAACAGCTGGCAGTGGTGTCTCGGAATCGGGACCGCTGGCTCTGCCGCGGGCCGGTGATTTGGGGAGGCTCAGCTCACAGGGCTGTCGCTTTGTGCCTCAGTGATGGCGCAGGGAGGGCAGAGAAGCACCGCGCTTTTCAAGTGTTCCGCAGTCCCCCAAGGAAAGGTGTTACGATTTAATGAGCGTACTCATACATAGCTGACTTTGCACAGCCGTACAAGGGTCTCCAGTTCACGGCAGGGTACCTCTTGGAGCTACTCTTTCCATGCCAGTGCACAGTTTGTGCCTTTTTCCTGGATAATGTTTGTATGCGTTGAGGTGTAATACTGGCATGTCCGTGTGAAGGGAGTACTATGCGCATGGACTGCCACGCACAGACATAAGAATACACCCATTAATGCAAATCTCATGCTCTTCAGAAGTATGTGGGCACCAGAAAACCATTGCAAGCAGAGCACACCTTTTGCTGTAGAGCAGGTTCACCCTGTCGTCCTTCCACATAAAAAACTCTCCCAACAAGACAGCAAGTACAGCAAAATCAGGCGTCTCTGTTTTGAAATTATTACCATGGTAACCTGAAAGCCCTTTGTACTTCATAAATTCTGCCTCTCTCTGGAGCAGCTGAAATTTCAAGTAAGACCACTTTGCAGTGCTCTGTGAGTGTGGAAACAGCTCACACGGTTTAAAGGTGACATAGAGGAAATTTTTGGAAGACGAAGGCGTTGTTGGACTGGGTCCAGCTGCCTGGATGGGCTCGGGGGGATGGCTCAGGGTCAGCACGGAGCCCAACGGCGAGGCCTGTTCAGCAAAAAAAACCCACAAACCAACACTATTATCCCTTCTAAAATACACAGTAAAAGGTATTTTTGTTACAGTACATGAAACGAGGCCATACATGAAAAAGCCTACCTAATAATTACCTGGAGTATAGCTCAGGTTTTAAACTCTTTTAGCATTATTAAAATGAGTCCGTAAAGACTTTGCTTATGTGTTGGAGGTGAGCTGCGGTATAGAAATAATAATCCAGATGACCTTCCAAGCTGCTGCTTGTCATGAATCATTTTCTTTTGCCTTGGGGAAATTTCTAAATATATATATATATATATATAAATATATATATATACATGCAAATAAGCAAACCTTTCAGTTGCAACGCAGCGACGGTTGCATCACTGCCCCTTCCCAAGCGAACGGCACAGCATCGTTCTGAGTACAGCTGCTGAGAAAACCCCGGGAAGTACTCAGGTTTGGAATTAAAGAGCTCGTTTTAATATTTAGCTGTGATAAATTTGACTGAGAGTACATGTATTTCATCAGGCGTCTGTGAGTCAGGCGCGTGAGTCACCAAAGGAGCCGTGCTCAGGCCGCTGAAGACAGACGGCGAGGCCTGTCCTGACAGTTCCAGTGCCTGCGTGCAAAACGCCCATTAATTCCTCTGAGGAGATTTAATTAGTGTGAGGATGGGGCTGAGGACATGCGTGCTGTCCCAGCTGCTCTGGGAAGGGCCTGACCCCAGCGCCTCCCGTGTTTCTCCCCGTTGGAGTCCTTGCATGGCACAGGCACCTCTGCGCCGTGCGTCCCACGGGCTGCGGTGGCAGCGGGGAGCCAGGTGCGGTTCAGAACAAGCACGGAGAGGAGAGCCCAACTCCAAGTAATTAACAATAACATATAATTGCTACTAATTCAGTTTTACACAAATTACACACTATTATTAAATTAAGCAAACCATGTTCTTGCATCTGAGCATTAGCAGCATAACTCCTTTTCATCCCATTTTTTAAAACAGCGCTTGTAATTAGTCCCCTTTGCTTTCCAAACCGATCACATGCAACACTTTGTTTTTACCAAAACACCCACCAAAAAGTGTTCGAGTTCTCTAATTGCAAAGATTCGCTTCACATGGCTGTGCAACTTCTTTCTGCTCTGGGTGTTATTTAGGAACAGCCAACTGGAATTTATTGAAATTATGTCAAAAAATGAATGATTAAAATTGCTCCCCAGCTGGGTGGGAGACCTCGCGTGCCAAGTTTCAGCCCATGAGAACTCTCGCAGTGGAGTCACGGGGCGCACGGGAGGTCGGGCTGGAAAAGCCGGCAAGCTCTTTACCATTTCAAATGCCCAGACCATGACATGGGCAAGATCCAATGTCCCTGCGGGCGCTGGACGCTGGCTCTCCTCCGCTCGACAGGTTCTCTGAGCCATGCACCAGCCCCTCCTCCCCGCCGCCCGGGGCTCTGGGGCCGGGCTGTCCCCTGTCCCTCCTGCCCACCGTGGGCGTCCCAGCGCGGCCAGTGCCAGCCCTGTGCCCCGACGGCCCCTTCTCTTCCCTCTTGGCTGGGGATGGTGCTTTTTTTGGCCCCTGCTTCTGTCATCTGGCATTTAAATGTAACGAGATCTCTCATTGCTAACATTTATAGCAGCAAAATATTTAAGTTCCAGGGCTTGTAACACATGTTATTAGTGTCCCGTTGCCAAGCCCAGCTGAAGGCTCCCCAAGCCCTTCTCTTCGGGTCGGTGCCAGCCAACGGAGGTCATGCCTGGCTGCGCCGCAGCGGGTGAGCAGGAGCTGCCGGGGTGACTGGTGAAATGCCACTAGCACCAGCACACCCCGAGGCGGCGCTGGAGCCCTGGGCACACTTGCAGGGCCAGGAGGGAGAGGAAAAGACCACCTGCACTGCCCCAGATAACGCCACCTCGCAGGGCAGTGACAGCCAGATCACCTCTGTCCCTGGCCACGGCCTCGGCTCACCACCGGGGCCGGCTCCAGTGCTGGTCACACCCGGAAGGTGCCGGCACATGAAGGGTTTGTCCAGTGGGTCCATGCAAGGGGCTGAGGAAGAAGGAAAGATGAGAAGGGCAAGCTACGGTCATCAGCCTGCCACAAATTCAATCAAAGGCAGTAATTAAAGAGAGATAGTGGTTTAATGTGCCTAATCTAGTAATGCGTCTGCCAGGGCGTCTATTAAAATGCTGCTGCGGCAGCCCGGGCAGTCAGTCTGCACAAACCACTCGGAAGGCAAGGCGGAGGGGAAGCACGGCCCGGTCTGCACCCACGGACCTGGCACGCGGCCTCCTGACCCTCGCCCTCCTCGCCCCGCCATGGAGTCGGCAGTGCCGGGATGCCCAGTGGGACCCTCCTGCCCCCCTGCGCGGGGCACGGCAGGAGGGGAGTGGGGCAGAAGCACTGAGGCACGCAGGAAGCTGTGCCTCCATCTAATAAAGATGTTCCTGGCTTTTGAAGAAGCCTAAAGCAACATCAAACATTACCAAAGAGTCTCTTCTTCCTGCTCCTGTTTTACCTTGTGTTACGATGACCTCCAAGCTTTGAAAGCTGGTCTCCAGCACTCTGCACCTGGGCGCTGCGTCTGCGGGTGTTTCTGCCTGGTGCGCAGTGCTGCTCGGCACGGCCGCTCTGCAGCGGGCCAGGGGTGCTGGTGGCCCCCAGCCATCACTCACCAGCCCATCCCCGCAGTGGTTTGGGGTCATCCCAAAGCCACAGGTCCTGGACGCCCTGGGGACCTCAGGGGTTGTGAAGAATAAGAAGAGATGTTTCTGATCCTTATGGTCACAGCAAGGAGCTTGAGAAACCCCAAAGGCTCAGCCAGACAATACAGCAAAACCCCCCCACATTTTAAGCCTCCAGATTTTTGAGCTAACCTCCAGAACTGTCTCCTTGCGGCCCGAAGCTCTGGGGTCGAATCAGGGGAGCCCTCACCTCTGCAGGGGTGAAACAGGCAGCCAGCAGCCGGCTCGGCCACCGGCGTCCTCTTCTCCAGCTTGTCTTTTTCAGGACTTCCCACTTCACCATGGGCTGAGGAATCCCTCAAAGGTCTCGTCACCTGCACCTCCCCTAACAGACCCACTCCATGACGGATTTCTTCAGCCTTCTGCTTGGAGGTGGTGGCCAGGCTCTGTGCTGGAAAACCACGCCGAGTATTTCGGAGCAGTCCTTGACACATGCTCTTCTGTTCAAAGAGTAGACAAAGGAAAGAAAAGTGGACTGCAGGTGCCAAATTTATACCTAGGAGTGAGAGATGTTGGGTGTGAGGTCTTGGCCCACCCTTTTACAACATCTGCCAAGCAGAGCCCGCGATTCAAATGCCTCCAAAGCACAGGGCATGAGATCAGCGCAGCAAAGGGCAGGTCTGAAGTGGTGGCTAAAAGGGGTGGCAGCATCAGTATGAAGATAGTTCTCATAAATCAATTCTCATACAGCCAGGCACCATTTTTATTTCCCTCTCCAACAGCTGATTAAGTAGCTGGTGAAGGGAAGACGTGTAATTCATCGTCTGACTCAGGACAAGGAACCAAAGTCCTCTTGCTGTGATGCTTCTGAACAGCTGGAAAAGGAAAGAGGGAGAAGGTCTGTTAATATTGGACATGGCAGAAATAACCCGGCAATATATCAGAGGGCAGACAGCCTAACGCAGTTGAGGGCAGCGTGTGCTGTGAGATTCCATTATATTTTAAATAAAGCACTTTGAAAGGTCCCAGATTCCCTCAGATCCTCTGTGACTGGCATGGATGAGGCTACAGCTGGACTTACGTCCTTCTCTCTTGGACAAGCTCAAAGCAATCCAGTGGGATGCTCGTCTGCAGGGTCCTTTCTGGGGAGCGCAGTTGTCGCATGCATGATAAAACGTGGCTGGAATATCGTGTGGTGCACAGCAAAGTGCCGCTGCCGCAGCTCAGCTCCAGACAGTGCTGGGGTGAGCTGGGCGGCGGGGACGGGGGCAGCTATAAACAGCTGTAGAACATCTCCCCGGAGCAGCTGCTCTCGGCAGATAGGAGTGCCAGCATGGAACAAAGAAATAAAGCCATGTCGTTACTGTAAAAAGGATGCTTTGCTCTACTGGCCTTACTGTGATTTATTTGGTTTGGGCTTCTTTTTGCAAAGCAATAAAAAAACTTTATAGATTTGGTGATAGTCTGAGACTCATCTAAACGACAGAATCGCAACTGCTGGCCAAATGAAGGAAGTGCTTTCAGAATTTAGCAAAGTGAGAGGTATATGAAACCAAAGAACAACTACAGACACAATATAGTACATGCACACCTGACTCTCTTGCCACATTATAACACCTTGTAGTTGGATATTTGGCAGTTAGTTAGCAGCTCACATATATAAACTATCCTGAAGTCGTGAGTGCTGAAATGAGGCTCCTCTACAGACCAATTGGTAGGCTGTCCACCCTGGCATACTTAATTAAATTGCCTTTGACTCATTACCTGAGATGCAAAATGACCCTGCGCAGCAGCATCCCTGCGTCTCCCTGGCCATGCCATTGCCCGCGCAGGAGCGGGTCCCTCGTGCCCACAGGCTCTCTTCTGCGGGAGCTGCAGCCCTCGCTGCCCCCTGCTCGGCACGCGGCTGCTGGGGATGAGAGCCACCGAAGGATCTCCTGGGGGCAAAAAGAGCACTAAAGTCATGGGAAGGCAGCCCAGCTCCGAATCCGTCACCAGCAGCTGAACCGCTTGTGTGCTGCCCTTGGGGGCACAAGCCCCATCGAGCAGTGGCAGCCCCCGGGGCACCTCGTGCCCCACAGCCCCATGGCCCGTTCCCAACGTGGCACCGGGGTCAGCGTGCCCCAGCTGCCCGCTTTGGCCTGAGGTGTGAGCAGCCGGGAGGGTCCTGCACGCCGCCGTCCTTGCCAGCTTCAATTACACCATCTCTTCTTCCCAGGCGCCCCGCTCCAACTCCTGATTGACCCGACACAGCAGCAGTTTCTCTTAGCAGTGGTAGGGCTCCCAGCACTCCACCAGTGACGGGCAGCGCCCACCGCCCTCTGCGTGTTTCAGTCGAGCTGAGGCTGCTGGGAGCTGTGTCCCCCCTCCAGCCGCCCGCCCGAGTTACAGCCGTACCGGCATCACCTTTGGCCAGCGCCGCAACGGTGGGTCCCGCTCGTGGTGCCAGGCCAGCAGCGCTGCCTGCGCGACCTTTGGGCTGAGTACGTCGATTTTTTAATTCATTTTTCCTAAAGGCTTGGGACACACAGCTCAGAGTCAACTGCTAGTGCTGTCTTAAAGGCTGCTATTTTTATCACCTTGGTAAAGTAATTACTGCTAGAGCTGGAGGTGAGCGCAGGAATGTAAATATTGATTAGTGGGTCTGTGCAGATACGGAGATACACGGCCAGCTCGGGTGAGGGCTGGCGTTTCACCAGCACTCCTGCCCTGCCAGCTCTGCTGGCTGGCACAGAAATAATTACACCGGGAGCTGGATTTGGTTTTTCAGAAGGAGTTTGTACAGCGGCTGCAGCACAAACAGGGTACGGCTTCCAGAGCAGCGGCGCCTGTCACAGTGCAAAGGCTCCGTGGCACAGAGAGGCCCCCGCTCGCTCAGGTACGCCTCAGGCAACGGTGAGGCAAGTAGTTAATAACCAAAGCAGATAACTAACAGCAGGGAGAGAAGACAGAGAGCAGTGCCCTGGGCTCGGCTCTGCCACCGCCCCGAGTCGCCCAGCCAGACACGTGGGCTGGGAGAGGGACACGTCCTTCCTCCGGCTCCTCCACACCGCGCCTCCCTCCCGGCAGCGCTGGGAACGGCAGAGGCGCCAGCACTCTCCACTTTTATCCATTATGATTTGTCCCGTCTTGGTCAGTTCGCTTCATGTTCAGCAGCACAGTGCCAGGGAGGACAGGCCGCTCCTGCTCAAGAAAGATCCAAATGGTTCCATTTTCCTCACTTTTACATGATGGTTCCTCAGGTGGTTCTTAACAGATTAGCCACAGCGCATTAGTTCTGCTGCCACTCTTCAGCACGTTCATTCATTTACTTTGACTGTTTATTTTCACAGAATCACGGGATGGTTTGGGTTGGAAGGGACCTTAAAGTCCCCCCAGTGGCACCCCCTGCCCTGGGCAGGGACACCTCCCACCAGCCCAGGTTGCTCCAAGCCCCGTCCAACCTGGCCTTGAACCCCTCCAGGGATGGGGCAGCCACAGCTTCTCTGGGCAACCTGGGCCAGGGGCTCACCGCCCTCACAGCAAACAATTTCTGCCTCACATCTCATCTCAGTCTCCCCTCTTCCATTGTAAAACCGTTCCGCCTCATAACGTCATTTTCCTGCCTTCCCTCAAAGGCCGCTGTCTCGGACAGCAAGCAGCGCACCTCGCCTGCCCCTGGAGCAGTGCGATACCCACGGCACCTCCCATGGACGGTGCCATCCGTCCCCCGCGCACCCAGAGACCGCCGGCATGTGAAAACCCGCGTGTCGCCCAAGCGTGCTGCAGACACAGTTCCCACAGGGCTGCACATGGCGCGGGGAGGACCAGCCATGGGGCAGATTTGGGCTCATGGCCACAGCTCTGAGCAAGCCGGTCTCCATAGAAAATGATCCTGCTCTGACACCTGCAGCTGGTCTGCACAGAAAGCCATCCTGGTGACATCAAAAGAACAAAGTTAAAAGTTTATCAAGAAGTTTCAGTTGAGACACCAAGGAACGTACCTGACCTTGAACAGGGTGTGAAACAAAAAAAAAATGTCTTACGTGTTCTTTTGCAGTGGCTGACTTAGACATAAGGTAGCAAAAAGTAAAACTTCTGGACCAAAGCTGAGCCAAGAGTATCCCAAACTAACCGTAGGTAATTATAACGCTAAAATACACACTGCTTTGTGAATAAAGAGTGTGCTAACCAGGTAACCTCCCTAAAAGTTTCAAACATGAGCTCAGATGCATATGTATAGTTAGGAGTGGGGAATGAATCGCTATTAACCAATCGCCTGTACATTATCGTTATAAATATTGGGCTGTTTGAAACACGAGGGGCGCTGCCTGTTGTTAAATGCCCCGGCACCCGATTCTGCGGAATTGAAATAAAGACAGGTATCTCGACTCGGGGTGGGGATTGGCTCTCGCACGCCCTTATTTAGGGACAACAACGGGGCTGATTTTTTACCTGAGGCAGAAACGTCCGATGAAATAACGTGACGGCTTTTGGGTTGGAGAAGAAAGGAATAAGGTCCATCGGCATTTGCCGGCGGAGGCATTTGCAGGGCTGCGAATGCCTCCAAAGGAGGCATTCGCAGCCCTGCAAATGCCTCCGCCGGCTGTCAATGATGGACCTCTTGGTTTCCGCGCCTGGTGATGTTCATCCTGCCCAGGGTTTGCAGGGAATTCGGGTACCAGCGAGGGTACTGGGGGCTCCAGGGGTGCAGTTCCACCAAGAGCGTGCTCAGCATCCCCAGGCAAAGTGCCTCCACCAGGCACTCGGCACCTCCCTGGGAATGGGGTTTTTTTTCACCGCCCGCCCGCCCGCCCCCTGCCCGGTGCTTTAGGGCTGACAGGGTCTGGAGCAGGGGGAAAAGGGGCAGGCGGAGGGAAGGGATAGAGCAGCAAACGGAGAAACGAGGCAAAATAGTTAAAAATGCAAACTGCATCGTTGTCTCTGTGAAAGCGGTGCTGTGCCACTGTGCATTTTTAAATAGCTGGCGTGGTCTAATAAAGAGCTGGCTGCATTTCAGTGACAAGAGTTTATCAAATATGTGACCCAAAAAAAAAAGAGAGATTCTCTCTCTGCCTGCTGCATGAAGAAGCATTTCCACACAAGGTGGCACCTGTCTCCTTCCCTTCTGGCCTCGCTCGGCAGAAGCTAAAAGGCACCTGAAAACGTTCTCTGAGAATTAACTCCTGGCAAATAGGATGCCTAATTCGTCATTAAGTCACTCATTAGCAATCATTTCTTTCCTAGGCATGAGCAATCAGGAACAGAAGTAAATTTTGCCGTGATCGACACTGGTGTTAGCAGTGAGGAGCAGCAGGACGGATGAAGCCGACAAAAGCCGAGCCAGTTCCCGAGTGCCCCGGCTTCGGGACGGGCAGACTTTCCCTCCAGGCTCCCAGGGCAGGGGGACGGTCCCGGAGCCGAGGGGTCCCTGCCCAGCCACCCCTGGCTGCCCAAGCCCCTCTGGGGACGCCCCCGGCGTGCGGGCACCTCACCGCCTGCTGCAGGTGGGCAAAGAGGTTTACGCGCTCCCAGCAGATCTGTCCTGCACTTTATCTGATGAAGCTTAATGGTTTGTGCCTATAATTTTAAATCACAATTAAGGTATTTGAGAATATTTTTTCATACGTAGTGCAGACCTGTTATAGCTCTGCTGACATATGACATGCTTTTGCATTCAAACGCAGGATGCCGAAGAGCTGTGCCTTATACTGCAGCCTTTTTCTTTTGATCCTGATCTTTCCACACAAATAAAATGAAAAATATTATTAGATATTAGAAATACAGCATAGCTAGAAGTAGCCCCTTGCATCAAGCAGCGGGACAGTAACGCCGTTGTGGCCCGGCTGAGGTGCCCAGCTGCGATGGATGAGGTGTTCAGCGCCTACGCCAGCGGGATGGCCCGGCTCTGACAGCCCCATGTGCCCACCCTCGCCCCCGGGCCCATCCCAGAGCTCTCCTCCGGCTGGTCCCATGGCTGGTAAACTCAGGGAGTTCATTTTCTTCAGGATCTGTCTAGGTTAACAAACTTCAGGGAACAGCAGAGTTATGAAAGAATTCTGAAGATAGTGCCTCTGTCATGTTTTCCGTAAGAAACTAAGGATCTTGAACTATGTGGCCTTGGCAAGGAGGCTCCATTTATGGACAGATGCTCCCCATTCTTCAGATTTTCTCAAAATGCAACAAACACATCACGGAAGGCGGGGAGCGGCTGCTGGGCATGCGGCCCTGGAGATAACCTCGGCACCAGCCTGGCCCTGGCCACCGGCAGAGCCGCCCTGGGCAGCGCGGGGGAAAGGCCAGGGCGCAGGGCGGGCAGGGCACAGCACAGGAGTGGAAGTTCAAGCTTCAGTATTTCTCCTAAAATCAGACCTGGGTTGGGGAAGGGGTAGGTATTTTAGTGAATCAAAGAACTGTGCTCCAATCTCAACTTTTTAGAAATGGCCTTTTCTACTATAAAAGGAAATATATTTCCAAGTAATGAAGTTCCTCCATGGCAATCTAGACATCACATTCTGAAAATGTCAGCCTGGGATGACATTAATGAATCATTTTTTGTTTGGGTATTTTACTGACATGGAAATTCATCAAATGGACTGTCTTCACTGAAACATATTTGCTTTTGATGAAATGGCCCTTTACAATGGGAAAATGGCCTGGGCGAAAGTTGCCGACAGCCCCAGCCAACAGGGTGCTGTTGAGCCCCTTCTCCCTTCCAAACGCCACGCTGCTGGCTGCACCCTGCACGCAGTGGCTGCACCTCCCCGTGCCAGCGCGGTGTCCCCAGCTCCTGGGCTCTCCTGGGTCAGCCCCAGATACCTTGGTTTGAGGAGGTATCGGTGCCAATTGTTTCAGAGGTTAACCATTAACCATTAACTCTGAGGGCGATGTCTGCTGCACGCTGCTGTGATGTACCGCAAACAGAAGAACGTGGTTTCTGTTGTGCCGTTGGACGGGCGGGTTCTGTCGCAGTGCGCCCGCTCTGCTCGGTTTGGTTGTGCCGTAACTCCCCTGTGGAGCCGGGGTCTCTGCCCTCAGGGACTGCAGGTGGGAGCCTGAGGGCCGGGGCAGGGGGCGAGCGCTGCTGTGGGCGCCCCGTGCTCTCCCTTGCTCACACCCCCAAGTTTTCCAGGGTGGCATTATTTCTGACTCACCATTTCAGCACACAAAGCCACAAAAGGTTCATTTCGGATCTCATGAACACTGGCAGGGAGTTACTGCATGGGAACTGCACTTACTTCAGCGGAATCGGTTCAGATTTAAACCCGCGTAAGTGAGGGCTGGTTCTGGGTCTGAGAAGTAATTTATCGAAATTCCTGCCTCATGAAATGTAGCTACAGCCAAACGTCCCATTTCAAAACCATCAGAAAAATCGCACCAATGCTTACCAAATGCTGCTGCTGCCACAGAGTCAATTTTCATGTTCCAGAGTTGCAGGAAACAGAATTCTTGCACTGCAAATGGATTTGAATGCAGCATGAAGAAATTCACAAAACAGTGCTCTTTCTGCAGCTAAAACTCTTTCTTTCTGACACGTGGCTGCCATGGAGGTACTGAGTTTCTGGGATGGCTTACGCACGTGTAAGTAACATGCATATTTTGCAGACCAGCTGGACTGATGGCATTAAATTGGTTTGTGAAATATTTGAATATACAAATATATACACGGTTTAGTTTGTCCAAGACCGCCGGTGAGGTCTGACCTCACACGATAGCCCTGATTCGGACAGGGGCTGGCCCAGGCGACCGCCTCAGTCCCTTCCCGGCTGGCCGTCCGATGGCTCAGCACGCCCCAGGGACGGCCCCACGGGGCCAGCGCTGCCCAGGTCTGCCGGGTGCTCCCGCACTCAGGCCCTCTGACGATGAACTCATCCCCGGTGCCGAGCTACGGCACTCTGCCACCACGCCGCGCGCAAATCACTGCACAAACCTCCCCACGCCGTCCTTGGAGACACCAACCTCTTCTCTCCCGCAGCTGGTAGCCAGATGGGCTCGCGGGAAGGGTCTGCTGGCCAGGGGATTCCAGCCCTGTGCTGCTCAGTCGCTCCAGGCAGTGCAAGGGCTTCTAACTCCCATCGTTACCAACCATCACTACAGCTGCATTTAATCCCGCGGCCCCGTAACGCTGGGTGCCACAGATTGACTCCTTCACAAGACTCTTTTTCTGGCTTTTTCTTGTTTTCTTCTAAAGCCTCTGTTTTACCCGTCCTGGCACATCACACGCAGACTGAGAAAGAGTCAAAGTCAGCTCTCAGCTCTGCAATTATGAAAATATATGACCTTCTGTTTTTCTGAGTTGTACAGGGCAAGTTATTAACCCACTTCTCTCTGCCCTGGCTTCATGTGCCATTTATTCAGTTTTCTAATGAATTTCTAGTTTGAATGGCTAAGTACCTCATCTGTTTGAAATGCTCAATTTTATAAAACTAGACTGTTTCAAGCACTGCTAGGCCCCTCTAGTACAAGAACAAAGGAACACAAAGGTTTTCATATCTTAGGCTAGAAAACAAAAAAAAATTGGAAGGGCAATGTAGTGGATGACTTTCAGGGTGATGAACCGATCGGCCTCCTCCTACCTGAACGGAACATCAGATGAACACCACACACCAGGGACTGTAATGGCACTGCTCCGTAACACACGCTTAGCAAATCTGGAACAGTTTTAAGATAAACTGTGATTCTTCTGGGATATTTATATGCTTTATTGTACTCTTCTCATCTGCATCCAGTAAGTGCTTGGCACAAACACTTAAAAAATTAAATGGGACATGCCAAAAGTGTACTTTCAGAGGGTTATCACACTTCTTGAATGACTAAACCACTTGCCCTTCAGTCCCACATCTCCCACAGCAGCAGAGATGCCCTAACTCCAGAAATCCCTTGTCTCAGCGTGCAAATGAGGCGTGAGCAGTGCCTCCAATCTGCAGCCATCGGAGATAGCTGGGTTGATAAGGAAGGGATCTTAGGGGTCACCTGGCCCATTTACTTCCATCTGTAGGTAATTTGGGTTTATGCAGGACAGTCACATTAGTGAAGAGTCTTCCTGAGCCTTGTTCGCAGGGTAAGAAAGGGGCAGGGCTGTTCTCCAGCACCTTGTCACCCTCAGTACCGTGCCGCCCTACCTGCACAGAGCCTGTGGGGCACCCCCTGACCCACCAGCGCGGCAGCAGGGTCCCGGCATGGGCGCGGGGGTGAGCATCTCCTCGGGCAGCGCTGCCAACAGCCCAGCTTCCCCCAGCCCTTCTGCAGGGGCGGGCTGTGGCGCCTGGGACCACCACAGCACCCTCGCACCTGCATTTTCCAAACTCAGCTCACACGGCCGTGACACCCTTACGGCCCCACAACCATTTATTTCTACCCGCTTCCAGCCTCCAGTCTGAGCCTGTGGCCTTCTAAATCCCTGCCTTCATGGACGCTCAGATTCCAGCAGAAGCTTCGCAGTGTTTGCTGTTTTTAAACCTTAAAAGCCTTGGTGAAACTATGAAGCTGCAAGATCACTTATTTGTGTTAAGGTCCTTGGTCCTCAGAGTTGCAGAGACAGGCAAGGATAGGTCCTGAAGGCTGCGAGAAACCAGTTTGATTTCCATGTTATTATTGTTAACCCCTCTCATGCTTCCCTCCCCTGTCTCCAGCTCCCAGTGCCGGCACAGGGGCTGGGGGCTCGGGCTCCCAGGCCCCTGGATTGGGATGGCAGGATGGGGAGGAGCACAGGACAAACCCTCCTTCTCCAGCCTCTGGGGAGGAGAAGGGGAAAGGCCATGGGGACCCAGGGCCAAGGATGAGAAAGGAGATGTGTAAAAAGAGAGACATGATGATATACACAGGGAAAAGAAAAAGAACTGTCTGAAAAAGAAAAAAATACACGGTTCAAGCCTGTTTGGTTGAACAAGGTGGGGGAAGAGGGAGGAAGGGCAGGGATGGTTTTGCAATACTCCTGCATATGCATCCACGAGGCACTGAAATGCAGAGCCAGCACCGGCAGGACCAGGTCTGAAAGCAGTATTTATTCCCTTTATGTGATTCCATCTCAATAAACTTGGATAAGGTGAGGTCTGGACACCTCATTTTAAAATAATGGAGCCAGAGTCGGTTTGGCATTGCCTGGAAGCCCCTCATCCTCTATGGGGTGTAGGAAACTGCCCGAGCAGCCACGCAAAGGGAAAACTCGGATCCTAATAAGTTCAGCTCTCAGAGCAATACAGCAGCTACCACCGAGCCCAGCGGCGCTGCCCGGGGCTAGGGACCAGCTCATCCCCCGTGCTCCGGCCCCGCAGCAGCCATGGGCGCCCCATCAGCATGGGGCCTGCGGGCAGGAGCAGCAGCTTTGGAGGGGACGGGGCTGGGGCACAGTCAGACAAACCCTGAAGAAAAATCATTTCTCATCCTGGTTTTGAGCTGTGATTGGGCTCGACAAGCACAGCGGCTTTATGAACTCTGCTCAAGCCTTGCGTCGTTTGTCTTATTGTGGTCGAAATCTCCTCCCAGCCCTCCCTCCTCCTGCCTGCACCCACAGGCACCAGCGTCTGTAACATGCACCCACAAGCCCAGAGAGGGAAGGACGAAAGGATAAAAATACCCATGTTAAAAAAAAAAAAAAAGAAAAAAAACCAAACGAGGCACCATCTGGATTCAGAGCCTGGAGAGCAGGAAAACGCTGGGCAGGAAGGGAGCAAGCAGAGAGGGGCGCGTTTGCTGGTGTGAGAGTCAGGGAGCATCGCCAAGCCCATGTGTGCTCTCAGCACAGCCCGCCTCTCGGGTGAGGGAGAGCCGCTTACCTGCTCCTTCTCATCAAACTGTTGCACCCACCTGCGTTTTGCAAACACCTCTGCGGATGCTCTCAGCAGACGGCCAGGGGACATGGGGCCACCGGGGAGGGCTGGTGGCTCGGCAGGAGGTGGGCAGCCCCCAGGCAGAGGCTGCTGCTGGCTGCGGATGGAGCATGGCGTGAGCTTGCTGCGATGACATCCCCATTGTTTGTGAAGGAGCAGAGCAGCTAACTCTAATACAAAGAGGTGCAGGGGAGCAGACAGCTTAATGACAAAATCTTGCATTAGTTTCCTGTTGCATAGGATGGGGACGGCAGCTGGACCGCTTGTGTCCTGGTGAGCGTTCATGGGGTGGTTGGAGGGGGCTGTGGAGATTTGGGAAACTCAGACGTCACAGTATGCAGGAACAACCTGGTCCCCGGCTCTTCTTAAAGGAGAGGAACCCTGGCCTATGAGGACAGGCTGAGAGGGCTGGGGTTGTCCAGCCTGGAGAAGAGAAGGCTCTGGGAGACCTTATTGCACCCAGAAGAATCCACCCTCTTCCTCAAGCCTTGACTCTTCTGCCGATCCATGGCTCTCTGCTGCTGGCGTTGCCTGTGGCCGTGGTTTCTGGTGGCCGCACTGACATCCGCCATCCCCAGCGCTGGTGCCCAGCTCCCGGCCTGGCCATGCCGACACACCGCCCGTGCCAGCCCTGTGTGCCCATGGGGTACGTGCCCTGGGACCGGGCACACACCAGCCCCCAGAACAGCCCCAGCTGGAGTCTCTTCATACAAGCCAAGTTCCTAAGCAGGGACAGAAACCTTGCAGAGCTGATGTCTTTACCAATTAACAAAACTGTCCCGAGGCTGTTTCTCCAGCCCCTGCTTCTGAGTACAAACCATCATTTTATCCTCTAGAAGCATCTGTGCTTTTGGAAGGAAAACAGGTCTCACTTGACCTCGCAGCAGGCTTTCGGCTTGCGAGGCTGAAGAAAGGGAAGGCTGGGACTCTGCTCCACTGTGCAGAGAAACTGCTGCCGCCTCCACGTTGTGCTCGCGTTCGTGTCCCTGCCTGGCACGCTCCTGAACCCATTTATGATTGCTGGTTGCAAAGCATATGATCCGAGGTCATCCTCTCCCTTGCGTCTCCCCGAGCCACGCTGTCTCTGCACAGAGCCTGCAGCAGGGAGCGGGAGGACACGGCCAGAGCGGGGGCTGTTCCCACATGGCCGTACGGGGGCTCTCCATCCACCACACTCTGTCTCCCTCACACCCTCACTGCTCTCACGAAGGCCATGCAGAGTCCAGCTGCCACCAGTGTGGTACCAGGGTCAACCGGGGCAGGAGCCGCATTTCCACAGAGGGGGACGAGGCAGGTGGGGATGATGGGACAACCAGACCCGGGCACCCTGCACCCATCAGCGTGATGTTCCAGCTACAGGATGGAGACCAGTAGCAGTGACAGTTCCAGCAACAACCATACAGCATCCTACTACCACCACTGTGTTTATAAAGCACTTCAAAAAATTGCCTTTTTGGAACAAAAATGCCTCACAGAAAAAAGTATGCTTGTTTCCCATGCTACCAGCAGAGGCAGGGTGAGGATAACAAACGACCAGCAGGGCAATGGCAGAGATCTGGCAGGAGCCGGGGGTTATGTCGGGACGGGGGAGAGGCGGCCCAGCTCTCCCCGCGAGAGCCGGACCAACCTCCCCGCACATCGCAACGTTGCGTGCTCCGTCAGCTCAGCGCTGCCGACCCGCTGGTCCTTGAGGCCCCGTCAGGGCTCTGCCGGGCTGCGGGGACGACGCCTGGCTCAGGCCGCCCTGACGGGCACCGCAGGGACTTGCGGGATGGGGCTATGGGAGCCCCAGACACGGGTGGAGAAGGGGACCGCGCTAGTGCCGGGATGGGACAGCAGCTCCTCGCCCGGAGCTCTGCTGGTGACACAGCGTGGGGACAGCAGGGCTGACAGGAAGGCTTCTGCTTGCCAAGGGCTGTTCTGGCCTTCACTGAAGTCTCCGAGGCTCTGATTCCACAGTGCCAGCTGCAGCGCAGCAGCGTGGCCCCGCGCCAGTCCCCTGCCCAGCATCAGCCTGGGGGTCCCCGTGTCCAGGCAGAGGCCGTGCAGCTCTCTCCGTCCCGTCCCCGTGGGCAGCCCTGCATGGAGGGGCCTGTCGCAACCGCAGCGGCCGTCCCCAAACATGGGCTCACCACGGCTTCCCCACACCGTCCTGGAGACCTGCTGCCCTGCCCTCGTGCTTTTGAAGCACATTTTGTGGCTGCAGCGAGCGGGAACAAAAAGCAGCTTAAAGGAAGGCAAGGTGAAACCCAACCCTGCCTCCAAACAGCCCCACTGCTGATCCTTCCTCTAGTTTCCATCCTGCGTGAGGGCACCAAAGGAGCTCTGCATCTGGGGAAGCGACTCGCCGAAAGCAGTGTGTGCTGTTGAAGCTGGCGCTCTGTCCTGGACAGGCAGGAGGCTGCGCAGGGAGGGCAGGGGCGGGCAGCGGCGATGCCACAGTGACTGCGACCTGACGGTGAAGACGCAGTGGGCAGAGCGTGCTGGGCGCCGGAGGGACATGCTATCAGGGCTGGGGAAGCCGGGCAGGGCTGGGGCACTGCCCCACACTCCTGCAGCAAAGCCAGCGCCGGCTCCAGCCAGAAACCAGCCAGTTTAAACCCAACCCAAGCAGCTTTTCCCGAGCAGCTCCCCCAGCATGTGCGGCTGCCACCCTGGCGCCTGCTGCTCTTGGGCAGCCTGTCCCGGTGCCCGGGCAGGATTTGGGCAGAAAGGTGTCGGCAGAGCGGGCAGAGTCGCTGCCCGGCCCTGGGAGGGAGCCAGCACGCTGTGTTCAAGGCTACAGAATGGGTACGCAGGAAAAAGCGATTCAACCTTGCCCACAGCTCTTAAGAAACATTCCTGCAACGACGCAGCAGTGCTCAGCCCCTCTGGCACAGCGAATAGGGATCTCACTACAACACAGGGACTGGCAGATCAGCGGCTCCTTGAACAGCGACACGCATCAGGCAGCTGATTTCTGCCTGAAATAAGTGGGTTTATGGCAATGTTTCACCTCAGGGGAAAACATGTCCTGACAAGCTGTAGTTACTTGCGTGCCCTGAGGATTTGTGGTGCCTGGTTTCTTCAGAGAGCATTTTACTGACTTCTCCCAAAGCCAGGAGCAGATTTATACCAATAATAAACAAGGCAAAACAAAGAACCAGAGCAAACGCTTGATAAAAATCTACATTTTGCCCACCTTGTTTGCTATTCTGGATCTGCAGCACAGGGAAGCGAAGGGGCCAGGGCAGGAGAGAGGGAGAGCTCTGTGCTGTTGGCACACAGCCGTGTTTCTGTCAGGTAAAGAACTCTCCCCAGTGCTTTCTCTGCTCTTTCATGCAGATTGCCAGAAATCATTGCTAGAGGAACACACCAGATATCTCTTAGATTGTGAATTTTCATAAAGTCTCGGCTAACGAACCAGAACTGCTAATTTAAAAGCTGACACTAATGCACTTGTGAGAGCTCAGGCTCGCGCGCCCCGCTGTGCTGGCACTGGAGACCCTGCTCCCGCCACCAGCACAATCTGTCCCCTCCTGCCCGGCCCCATGCAAGGGGCTGCCGGGGCTGCTGCCTCCCCTCCTCGGCCGGGGCTGCTCTCCAGACCTCGGAATGTCTCGTTTATCAGCAGCTTCAAGGAGCACGGCAACAGAGGTACCACAGGAGAGACGTCAGAGAGGAGCTGCTCGGGCTTGTTTGGAGCAGACATTACAGCAGCTCGGGCAGGATGCAACATCTTTCTGCCGTGCAAAGGCTGACGTGCGGCTGTCTATTTTAAAATAGCATTTAACACGACTAGAGGTGTTGGATGGGTGCAGGAGCGCTGGCTCTCCTGAGCTCTTCTCTTGCTGAGAGCCTGTCTAGATTACCATATGTTATTCTGCCGTATACTTCATCGTGCTTTATTTGTCATCCTTTAGCACATATGCTTACAGCTCCGCTGCCTGGCACTCAGAAAGTCTGGATTTAGCTCTGAATCAGTCACAAACAAACACTCACTCGGGGCAATGATCTCTGCGTCTCACCATCCTCGCTTCCCAGCCCTGCCTCGCCAAAGAAGAAAACAGTCAGACAGTTGGACTAGGCAATCATTGTAGGTCCCTTTCACCTGAAAATCTATTTTATTCCAATCTATTCTATTGCATTCCATTCCATTCCGCAGCCTGGCCAACCACCTCTGCAATGCACGAGTTGCCCTACAGTCAGTGAGAGAGGAGCAGCCACACTTCAGTTCGGGATATTATTTACTGCCATCCTAAAGGGGAACAGCCACAGGAAAAATAATCACAAAGGAGGAAACCAAACCTGGGGGACTTTTTGTACAGACCAGGCAGCAAAGTGGCCCATGCAGAGGCAGGTGCCGAAATCCGTGCAGCCCCTGCCTCTTCCCTTCAACAGCAGTTCCAGGAAGCCAAAAGCACAAGTCAACGGTTTCCCTCGGTGCAATCATGTTTACTTAAAAAGAACACACTTGTTCCTTTTACCTTGAACACAGCAGGGACAAACACCACCAGGAACATTGCTTACTCACGATTTCTCAGCCTACCTGTCCAGGCAGAGCTACGGCTCCAGAAGATTTCTGTCTCTGCTCGCTCAGCAGGGCCACCCTCCCAGACCTTGCCCCTCTGCCACAGGCAGGGTGCGGGGGGCTCCCTGCGCGGGGCCGAGCACTCCGGGGGCTGCGGCGGGTCGGGGTGGGGTTTCACTGGCCAACAGACAAGGATGTCACAGATGGCAGCTGGGTGCATACGAGTATTATTTTTAGTTCATAAGTAAATATTTAACTTAAGAAGCTTTCCACATGCTCTGGGAAATTATTTTATCGTGAGGCAGTTTATAATCGCGCAGGTGCAGACCTTGCCAGGAGCGTCCAAAAATACTCCACCATAAAATGTGGAGCAGGGGAAGAGACGGCAGCGCTGCATGGGACAGACCAAGACAGCAACCTCTGCCCACGGGAACGCGCTGGCTCAGGGCTGTACCCGCTCCCGCCTTGCCGCAGCGTCACTCCCGTGACAACACCTCTCTGTCCATCCATCGTCTGTCCATCCGCCATTCTGCCAGCTCCTGCCTTTCCTCCAGCACCGCCGACTACTTGCTCCCAGTGAAGCCCCTGCCCTGCAGTGGTCTCAGCCTGCTGCACGGCCGGCGTTCCACAAGGACCAAGATGCCACCGTGCCAGAGGGAGACCAAGGTCCCTCCTCACACCCTCTCAAGGCTGTGGACTGCAAGTCAGCGTTAGAGCTGTTGGAAAACGATGGAGCTGGGTGAGGGACTGGTGCCATTCCTTCCCTGTCAGCCGCACTCCCTTCACAAGCAGGTGATTTTTGTGCCCACTCATCCCACGGACTCATCTGGGCTCAATGCACAAGCTGTTCCTTCTCCTTCGTGCGTCACCAACAATAATATGGGCCCTGTGTGCCCAATTAGCCTCTTAACGATGGCTGGGTAACTGCCCTGGCGGCAGCCCCTCCGCACTCGTGCACGCGGTGGGGACATGGTGAGCCCGGCTCACGGCAGAGGCCGGGGGTCCCTCCCGGCTGTGCTCCCCCAGCGGGGCCGGTGCTTCCACCAGGGAGCAAGGGATGCTGAAGGCAGGCGTGGGGCAGAGGAACCCCGTTTCCCTCCACCGAACAAGCTGACGCCGGGGGATTCAGGCGAAGCCATGGGAAGCCTAAAAGGCGATCTCACCTCCCCAGGGTTTACAGCTGCCACTTGCGAGTAGCAAACCTTCCCGTTGAATTCTCCAAATCAAGTAATGCTAATTGGACAAAACTGTTAAGATCTGCGTGACAATCACTGCGTTAACTGCAATGTGCCTGAAACATTAAGTTTTATGCTGAAAAAGACAGGATTGTACTGAGTGACACTGGCAGTTCAAGGCTGCAGGAGGAAGATGTCTGTATCCCTAAGGAAAGTTTTTTGGTGTACCTCATGGTGCAATCTGGTGCACTCTAAAAGGAAAAAGAGACTCCAGACTCTTAGTCTTCAGGAGTGCTGTGGAGCGTCAGTAGTAAGTCATCTTGGCAGGCATATGTTAACAGCATCCAGGGAGGGGAGAACTTCATCAGAGCAGAGAAATCATTCCAGCCTGACTTTGGTACGACTCCAGCAAGTTGGAAATATCCATAAGGGCTTTGCTCCCATCCCTCCCCAGATCCATCCTGACCTCGTCTCGGGCAAGATATCCAGTTTACACTTTCCTGTACCACTGGTTTGTAACGCTTATTTGGTTTTATACAGTGTTTTGCAATTTTAAAGGTTTGGACATGTATTTGCCCAGCAAAAGGCTGCCTCAGTTACAGCAATTACCTTCCCCACCCCGTTAGCGAAACCGGACCTCGTTACTGCCTGGATGCTGTGCTGCAAGCGGGCCACACACAATATGTTTTTAACTAGGGCTGCACCTTTGGATGGATGGCAATCACACTTTGATTTCCTTTCATTTATTTTTAGTGCTTATTAACCAGCTAAACAGCAAGGAAGAAAAACACCATGCACAAAGGGTAAAGGCATCTGAATGGAGACGGCTTTGCAAATCCCTTTGGAAGAAGCCAAAGCCATCATTCAATACCGGTCCAGCAGATGGGGGGGACGCCATGGCAGCAGGAGGGGAGGTGGCACAAGCAGGGTGATGAGCCCAGCAGCCCCATCACCCGGCCTTGCACGACACCTCGCAGCGCAGGAGGCAGAAGCCTTGCCTGCCATAGCCAAACACCCAGCCAGCATCGGGCTGTTGTGCTGATTTTGGGCTAACCCTGGACTGCCACTTGCCCCGTGTCATGAGCCGGGCACTCAGCCCAGGACCCTGGAGATGCGCGCACGGCCAGTGACAAGGTGAAGGCAGGATGGGGGGGGTACCAGCTACTGCACCAGGGGCATGGGGGGCATCAGCTCCAGCGGGGGAGGCAACCCAGGCCACTCATCTGTCTCCAGCTGGGCACAGAGGGGTGGTCAGGCCAGGGGTCCTGGGCACAGGAGCCCACCAGCACCCGAGGACACCAGGCCCCCCACCTGGCTCTGGGCAGTTCAGATGCAAAATGCACAGCCGGCCAGGCCCTGCCACGTTCACGTGGCTCCAATTACAAAAGTTGTCAAAGATAAAAAAAGAAAATAATAAAAACCTCTGTAGGCAATTATGGTTGCCCAGAGGCTGTAACGAGGGCACACTGGCTGCATCTGCAGACTCTTCGCCGCAGTTCACTGCTGGGACGAGCATTTGCTGTAGCAGCCGGGGGACTCGCGACGGCAATCACATAAATCACAGAGAAGTGATCCGAGACTGCAGCGGATCAAAAGCATTGGCTGACAAAATCTCCGCTGAAATCAGACGTGTTTATTGGTTCAGTTCACCATGGTAATTAATTACCTAGCACGTATCTAATTAACCAGAGCTTTCATCTACCATTCCCAGGGGCCAATGGCGAATGCCAGATTCTGTCCCTCCAGCCGCTGCCTAAAATATCTTCCTGGGCGACATCTCACAGCCTGTCAGGACAGGCAGCAGGACCAGTATCTCCAGTCTTCTCCAGCTCCTGAAGCACAGGACACTTGTGTGCATCTATCACAAATGGCCTCTGTTAAAGGCAAGACGAACCCGGGACGCACCGAGGCAGAGGCCCAGCGGCCACAGCCTGGCCAGGCGTCCCACAGAGTGGCCTCCACGCTGCCCCCTGGTCTGAGCTGCAGGCAGGGGCCATGGGGGCTCCCCCAGGCCCCTCCAGCACCCCGAGGCACACCCCCCGACCCTCCGCGGGCTCCGAGGCCCTGGGGACAACAGGCAGCCACACGTGCCCCGCGGAGCCGTGCCAGGGCCTGTCGCACGTGGGGACGGTCACCAAGTGCTGCGGTGGCACGCACCGCTGGCATCGGGCACTCAGGCGTGGGGGCTGTGGCGCAGTCCCCAGTGTCTCAGGAGGGGTCCGAGAAGTGGCCCCGCATGGGGCACGGCGGCACCGGAGGCTGAGGGAGCCCAGGGATGGGCTGTGCTGCGGACCAGCCAGGGAAGGGAAGCCATCAGCCCTTGGCCATCAGTGGGGCAGGCCGGCTGCTGGCACCCTGACCACAGATGGTCCTGAAGGGCTGCCGGGCTGAGACGGAGCCGGGTGCGGGCAGTGAGAACGAAAATCATTGTCTGGACACTGCTGAGAATAAAATCCACCTCTCCAGGCCGCTCCAGGAGCCATTCCTGAAGGGCAGTAGCCCATCACCATAGCCAGGCACCTCAGTGGTGGCCAGCAGCACTGCCTTCTGGGCAGCTTGGCCAGTGAGAGAAACAAGTCCGTCCCAAGTCACTATTGTGTTAAGAGTTAAGAGCCACGTTAAGTGTTAAGAGCCATGAGGGTGAAGATGGGGACTAGTGGGAATGGGCACATCCTTCTGTTGCCACTTACCTTTTGAGTGGTTCTTGCTGTAATCTTCTGAGCCGCCCGGGAAGGCCCATGTTGGTTCAAGGCGTAAAAGGCGTCCCAGCCTCCGGCCACACCACGCGGCTTCCAGCCCTGGCGCCCGCCCGGGGCTGCCACAGCCACCCCTCCGCAGAGCCCACCAGGTTCACGGGCTCTTTCTGTGGGCACCTGAGACAACCGCAGGGTGGTTGCAAATTTGCACCAAACGGGGCCATGGAGAGGCAGGGTCTGGGGCTGTGGAGAGGCAGGGTCTGAAGCCGTCGGCCAGGGCAGGAGCACCGTTTGGGTCCCCACTGCCAACTCCGACAAACCCTTGGCACAAAGCCGGAGCCGGACAGGCAAGCAACAAGCACGTGTGCCTGCCACGCGCCCTCGGCCACCCTGCCGGCCAGAGGGCAAGCAGGTCAGTGGCCCCAGCCCGCGTGAGCCACGGTGGATGGTGACACACCTGCAAAAACAGCCAATCTGGGGAGAACCGCAGCGCGGCCCCAGGAAGCTCTGGCACCCGATGGGGCAGAGGGGAGCGGGCGGAGGGGACCGGCCACTGTTGATCTTGGGAGCCGCACAAAGCCAGAGGGTATTTAACCCCCTGCAGAGCCCCCTAAAACCTCTTCTGAGCTCCGAAACCCAACAGCTGAGGAAACAGCGGGCTGTTTTCCTTACCTTTTCTGCAGAGTATCGCTTTCAGCTGACTCTGGTAGAGCCGATATGACTGAAACAACAGGTTACGCCGGGTGAGTAACACGGGAGGGTTTGAATTTGTTTTAATAGGACAAGAAAAATGTTCTCTGGGTTTTGTTTAAGCCTTATTTATAAAATTGACCTGTATTGTTACTCAGTTGCTTTCCATCTATTAAAGCACATGGAAAGGAAGGCAAACTGGCCTCCCGCTGTCTGCAGAACCTGAATTTAATTTGTACTTGCACTGCTGGGCAGTTATTTGGGACAATATAAATATAAAATCCCGATTTGCTAAGAGCATAATAATCTGTCACATACAAAATAGCACAGTACATTACCCACTAGGTATTTCTGGCAGAATTATATGAAAGAAAGAGCTAACGTTGCCGTTGACAAAATTGATGATAAATATTGAGAAACATTTTTTGCCAAATAACGCAGACATAGTAACGGAGATGTCAAAGAGGTTACGTATGGACGTGAGGAGGAGGACAGCTCGTGTGACAGCAGGGCTCTGACAGCAAGGCAGCCATCCTGGACACCACGCAGAGCTGGCTTGTCCCCGTCCCTCCCCTGACACGGGGCCGTGCGTGCCCCTCGCGGGGCTCCCAGGCCACCCCGCGCCCCGTCCTGCCCCGTCCCCACTCCTGCGGCACTGCCCGGTGCCCCTGACCCATCCGCACCCTCGTGTCTCCCTGCAGCAGTGGGCTCGTCCACGTCAAAAACCCATACCTGGACTCGATGGAGGAGGACGTTCTGTATCACTTGGACTTGGGAACGAAGACGCACAACCTGCCGGCAATGTTTGGGGACATAAAGGTAAACAGCAGGCGCAAAGACGAGGCAGCAGCCCCCAGCCCCAAAGGGCTCTCCAGCCCCTCATCCCACAGCTCTGCCAGCCCACGCTGGGCCCCGCTGCTGCGGATGCTCCCGCCGGGAACGGGGTCTGGATGCTCAGCAAAGGGACTCAGCGACCCAGGGCAGCCCGGGCAGGGAGGTCGTCCGTCCTTGCTTGTTTCGGGCAGAAATCCCAATAGAAAATGATCCTTTTAAAAACTGTAATTCTGTAAAACTTGATTCTATACTGGCCCCCGTGCTGGAGGACAGACGGAGGAAGCATTTGTCCAAAGCATCTGATCATCATCTACTGGAGACATGGGAAAGAGGATGTTGTATTTTTGGCTGAGACCTGCTGCCAAACCCAGCCTGTCACGACTGCATCCTCTTCCATTTTGAACCGGAGCGTTTCCCAGCGGCACGGGGGAAGAGCCGCAGTGCCCCAGGGCCAGGGGGCTCGAGCAGCCCGGCACAGCCCTGCCACGCACCGGCTCCCGCTCCCCCCATGCCGCTGGCAGCCGCATCAGCAGCGCTGCTCTTGTAGACGCATGCTGGCCCCCTCCTGCACTCAGGGAGCATTTTTTCCTTTAATATGTAAAATTTGTCCTTTTTCCTCCCTGACTTTATGGCCTCTGTGTCATGAGCAGTGCTCACTAATTGCAATTGGCACTGTTGATAGAATAAATTAAACAACGGGCTACTCTAACATCTGTTTTTTCTTTGCTGTCAGGAGGAATACTAACAGCTTGAATTTGCTGAATGTATTACAGTGAAATTATTTTAGATTTTCTCAGCCTGGGACTGATACCCGAGTAAGTGCAGCTGTGCAGCTGTCTGGACTGAGCGTACTCACAACCCTAAAAGGAGTAACAGCTTGGATTTAATGTTAACTCCTGTTTTTGAGACCCTTAATTGTTCTGATGTCCCTTGACTGCCTGCGAGGAAGCAGCATCCCGCTGT
Source organism: Chroicocephalus ridibundus (assembly GCF_963924245.1). NCBI lineage: Eukaryota > Metazoa > Chordata > Aves > Charadriiformes > Laridae > Chroicocephalus > Chroicocephalus ridibundus. Next base: position 621,897 of record NC_086290.1, on the reverse strand, counting down.
GCTGATGTGTCCGGTGCAGCCCTCCGCTGCCACATCAAGACTGAATCTTGGTACCTATTTCAGCTAAAAAGGACCAACACATTTGCATTTTACATGCAGTTTGTCTGCGTTGGCGGCAGCCCGAACAGGATGAGGGCATTTGCCCAGTTCATGCACAAGGAGCTGGGACTGGCGGGCGATGGGGAGGACCTGGCAGACATCTGCGCGGGGACGGACCGGTACGCCATGTACCGGGCTGGGCCGGTGCTCTCCATCAGCGTAAGTACCGCACTGCACTGCGCCGCACGCGTTTCCCACCCCGAGCACTCATGGCAGCCACGGGGCTGCTGCTGCCGGCGTGGTCCTGCCGTGGGGTCCCTGTCTGCCCCAGCGGGAGGGAGGGCGGCCGGCAACGACCGCTCACTCCCACACCTACGCCTCCCACAACACCCACCAGCAGATTTTTTCCCCTCTTTTCAATTTTCAGCCATTGCCGCCAGCGCAGCCTTTCAGCCACGGTAAAGCTTCTTCTGTCTGAATGATAATTCTTGGCACCCTACATGTTCAGTTTAAAAAGCATCATATTAAAAATGAACATGCACGTATTTTGCTCAGCTCAGCAGTCTGGCAATTTGAGAAAGGAAGACCACTTCCACCATGCATGAACTGTGAAATATCGCTGGAAGTATTACATTGACATGAGCTCTAAAGTAAAAACCTTGCTTTATTATTAATTATTCTTTAAGAGCGGCAGCATGTTTGGCACTGCACAAAGGAAAAAGCAAATACAGGCTCCGCAGGTGAGTGCTCATACCCCAAGGCTTGGTCCTGCCGCCGTTTCCTCAGGCACAAGATCCGTCTTAAATCTGACTCAGAGGAGACAGCGTCACTCACACCACAGAGCTCACGTTTGGTCCCGCGGACAAAACTAAACCAAACCTGACCGATGGAAAAGCCTGAGGAAATCAATCTGACGGGATCCAAGGGGGAAAAAACCACAATTTCTGCTCCTCCCCGGTCTGGCAGCAGCGGGGACACAGCTAGAAGAAAAGCCGCCGCTGAGCTCCGGGCCATGCACCAGTTTCGCGCCAACGCAGGAGCCATCGACCCACAGGCTGGTCCCTGCGAGGGGATGCAGGGCAGAGCACGCAGCGAGCCTCCCCCAAAACGCCTGATGCGGAGCAGCTGCCAACATCGCATTTTTGCAAGTTGCTTAGAAACACAAATGAACTCAAACATACCAGAGGCAGGAACACAGTTTCCTGCTTTGAATATTTACAATGAGAATAAATTTTTTAGGCATTGGCAAATAAGTCAGGCTGATGTTCCAGAATAACACGCAAAATGTTTTCATATTTAAAACATGATACAAGCCTAATAGACCATCAGTCTCACGGCCAAATGAAAAGAGACAAAGTAACAGGAAAACTGACTGCATATGTTAAATTAACTGTGCTTCTTTACATATGCTTCCTTCAGGTTTTTGAACACGACAGCAGAAACAAAAAAAACGTGAGGCATTTTTCATGGGGAAAAAAGGAACCCCACACCATCAAATGCCTTTTGTTTTCAAAGGTGAAGCCCAGGAAAGGACGGCAGTTGAGCGATGGAGCAGAAAACTGAGACGGTGACGTGAGGGAGCGCTGGGAGGAAGCAGAGGCAGCCTCGACAGCCCGAGATTGGCGAAAGACCTGCCGGCCCAGAGGAGCGGCAGCGGAGACGGGGCAGCGGCACCAGGTGCCGTGGCAGGGGACGGGGAGGGGCCGGTGCCAGCGGAGGGGAGAGCCTGCAGGCAGCCAGGCAGGGCTGGGACAGAGGGACAGCAGGGTGTGCCACGCGAGCCAGCGAGCAGGACAGGTGGCCTGCAAGATGCAAGGCTTCATGCGGCAAATGCCTGACCGCGAAACCGGTCCTTACTGAGGGGCACGAACCCATCCGTCGTCCTTCGCGCCCAGCGACGCGGGCGGAGGTGCTCCGGTGTGGGGCGAGGATGGGCTGGGGGTGCCCAGAGAAGCAGAGACTTGGGTTGTCCTCACTGACACTCACCACTCCAAGAGTACGAGCAGGACTCGACAAAGGATGGAAGTCAGCACGTGGCCTGAGGATGGGCAACACCAGGGGAAGGTCTTGGAGCATTCGGCTGTCAGGATGCATTTGTGGAGAGACCTTTCTCGAAGGAGACACACCATCTGCACACCCGATGTACTGGTCCACAGGGATGAACACCAGCTCTATTGACAAGAGCCTTAAAAGCACCAAGCGGAGAAGATGATTAGAGGCTCTTCCCGGACAGGCTACAAAGACCCTGAGATGTCTCTGCCCCCTCAAAAATCACTGTTGGCCTCATCAGTGGAAAGAGGCCACAGCGTAACCCTGAGCCCGTTGCAGTCGTGTACCTGCCACCTGCCGCAGCATCAATGACGTTTTTCTGTTCTCTCCTCCCAACAGCACGGGATGGGAATCCCTTCCATTTCCATCATGCTTCACGAACTGATCAAACTGCTGCACCATGCAAAATGCCGAGACGTTACTATTATACGCATCGGTACTTCTGGAGGCTTAGGTAAGCTATCCATGGTCTTTCTACTGAGTAAAAAAGCTATTAATAAAAAAAGTTCTCGGCAATAGCTCATGTAATTATGAACCTTATCATTTTGTCAGGTCCCCAAATATCAAACAGCATGTTTTCGTTTGGGTTAAAACCCAGCAAACTTCTAGCAACTGGTTTATCAGAGTGCACGTTTTCATAATGAACAAAGGCCTTGAATTCACAACAATTGGGTGTCACTTGTCAAACAGAAAACACTTGACTGGAAGTCACTCTCATGCTTTGAGATCCTCCCGGCTGTCCCCGTGCCCATAGTCCTCCGTGCTGGTGGGGCCCGTGGCCGGGGCAGGGGTGCTGCTCACGCCTGCACAAGCTGGTGGTGGGGCATGATCTCTGCAAGACAGAAGCAATTAAAACACTGTCACTCAGCACATTCCCACAGTCACTCATCGCGTGCTGATTCTGTACATTTTACTTGTACGTCTGCGCTGCTGCACGAATTTAAATTATTCTCTCACATCTGTTTTACTCACTAAAAAGAACAACCTCACAGTCACACATACATCTATAGAGACCTTCCTGTCATGCTGAAGTTTTGCATCAGGTCACAAGTGTTATGAGCTTTGGCTTAGCCTCAGCCTTCATTTTCACAGGGATTGAGGCCGGGTCTGTTGTGATCACGGACATGGCGGTGGACTCCTCCTTCAAGCCACGGTTCGAGCAGGTGGTGCTGGATGACGTGGTGGTGCGGAGCACTGAGCTGGACACGGACCTCACGGAGGAACTACTTGCCTGCAGCAAGGAGATCCCCGACTTTCCCACCCTCATTGGCCACACCATGTGCACCTATGACTTCTACGAAGGTAAAACCATCTTTGACTGTCCTTCGTCCCCTCAAACATAATGCCAAGTCTTTACATTCTTATGTAGACAAAACTACCCAGGCTAGCAAAGCCTAAGGGCCGCAGGAGCAGACCCACCCGCTACGTTAGAGCCCGTCCCACGGTCAGAGCAGGGTACCTTCAGAACATGCAATGCCAATTTCAGCACTTTGCTGGGGCGAGGCCTCCTCTGCCAATTGGTCTCTTTCACATCTGACAGTTAAATTTTGTCATGTCACCTGCAAGGCCAGCGCTGCCGTAGCTGATGGTGGATCAAGAGTGAAGATCCACCCAGCAGCGGGTGCTCCCTGGGACACCGCAGGTGCCCATAGACCTCTGCTGCCCCCCGGTCCAGCAGTTACACGGGAGCCACGTGCGGTCACAGACCCTCCGAAAGCAGGAGGCCAGTGGCCTGACCCTGGCAAAGAAAACCTCCCCTTGGCCACAGTCCTGCAGCAAGCCCAGCAGATGGGTTACGCCGAGTTGTTTCCTACAACAAGATTGTAACTTCAGAACTACCAAACCCTAGAAAAATGTCAGGAAGCGTGTGACATTTATGTAAACAAAGTTGGGTTACTCTGGAACCGTTTCCTTTGCAAAATTAAATGCTGATTGCAGAGTAGATGAAATGTAATAAATGAAGAATTAATAATCTGAGGACTATTTATAAACCTTTGGATCTGCTTGCAAATGTGACCATCTGTGTATTGCTCAAGGCCATGTTTTATTTAAACAAAAAGCCACTTGAGAGGATTAACAGTAGGAACAGCAATAAAACAAAGCGCTCTGCCCAGGTCAGCACAGCCGCAGGTATACGTTCTGCTTGCACAAAGGCCTTCACGTGGCCTGCGAGAGCAGTAGTGGCATCGGGCACGGGTCCGCTCAGTGGACCCAGGAGTGGCTGCAGCACGGCCAACGCCACCCCTGGAGCCAGAGGAGGAGGTCGGGATGGGTGCCTGTGCCTGGCTGCACCGAGCACGGCCTCGGGTCCCAGAGCGGGAGTAGGAGGGAGCAGCAGCGCCGGTGGCAGTGCCACGGAACCCAGCTCCATGGCCGGCGCCAGTGCCACCCGAGCCGGGAGCAGCTCCAGCTGTCTGCCATCCACAGCAGCCCCTTAAGAAGAATCAAACCCGAATTAAAGGGGTTTTCCCTCTCCCCAATGTTCCCATTCTGCGCAGCTTGCTATGCCCCTCTTCCACAGTAATTTAGCACTTTTTTGATTTAACCTGGCAGACCTTCGCAGGCGACGTACGCCATGGAGCTCAGAGGAGCTGCGATGTCTTGCCCCTGCAGAGTGCAAGACACCCCCTGCACTTAACTCATCGGCCTACCTGTCCTTTTTACAAGTGTTAAAACCCACGTAATTTTCTCCTCTATACACGGACATAGCGCACTGGGTTTAAACACTAAGGTTAATACGAATTAAGTAACTATTCAAAGGAAAACTTAATTGGCTTTGGACAAAATGTAGGCACTGCTGGACTTGCCATTTGAAACTACACCCTGTTCACCGTGACTGCAAACCCTCGCAGGGCCAGCAGTGATGCTTCTCTGCTTCCTTTCAAGGTCAGGGGAGATTAGACGGAGCGTTGTGCTCTTTTTCCAGTGAAAAAAAGTTAGAGTATTTAAAAAGAGCTTATGACGCCGGCGTAAGGAACATTGAAATGGAGTCCACGGCGTTCGCTGCCCTGTGCGGGCTGTGCGGCCTGAAAGGTGAGTCCTCCCTCACCCCTGCGCTCAACCCGACCCGACGGTTTGCTTTGGTGTGAGATTCAGACAACCTGAAGCGTTCCTAATGCACTACGGTGTTCCTAAAGTGCACTAAAACAAAGTTTGTGGCTCAATAAAAACCAAGTTTGCTTTAAAAGGCCTGAGCGCATGTTGGACAAAACAAAACTTAATCACCCCTCATCCCTCTCGTCCCTCATCAGCCTTATCCCAAGTCCTGGCCGTTCGGCTGCAGCTGCCTTGCCCCGTTTTGCTGGAAAAGCAGCGGGGCGAGCGGCGCTTTGGCCCCCAGGGTCCCCGGGGAGGGCAGCGGGAGCAGGGCCCCCTCCCTCCCCACACGGCAGCGTTTTAAGGCGGCGGGTGCCTGTGTCACGCACGAGGTAACCAGCGCTCTCGTCCTCCTGCAGCTGCCGTCGTCTGCGTGACGCTCCTGGACCGGCTGGAGGGGGACCAGATCCGTGTGCCCCGCGAGGTGCTGGGGGAGTACCAGCAGCGGCCCCAGCGCCTGGTCGCCGCCTTCATCCGGAAGCGCCTGGGGATGAAGCGAAAGGCGCTTCTCTCCACCCACTGATGGGCGACGCAGCACGAGCAATGGGGTGCCGGGTCCCAGCCGGCGCAGAGCGGGTCTGCAGGACCTGCCGTGCCGGCACACCGCCTGCTCATGCCGGCACACCGCGGCCCCCGCTTCTGGGAAATGGGAAAGGCAGAGTGGGCCATGACGCACTCCCGGGGCCCAGTGCCCTCCACAGGTAGCCGGATCCAGCGAACGCAGCTGTGCAGGAGCTGTGGACCCCCAATACGGGTTGAACTGCGCCAACACACCTGCACACCCACAGAGAGCTCCAGCCAAAATTTGCACATGGATCAGGACTGTGTCACCGAACAGCACGCTCCTCGCTCTCGTCTCCACTGGTCGCAAAGGACTGAACCGTTAGGGTGGCTCCTGTCCACAGCGATCCTCTAGGAAGGAGATCCCTTTGCATTTGGCATAAAGCCAAAACCTAAGTAAATGACATGCAACATTAATCCACATTTGTGACTATTATTGTTACTCATCGCTGCTACGAAGGTTGTTCAGCTTTCATTCATACAATATCTAAAGATCCGTCAAAAACTGAGGCGCCCCAGCGTGTGTGAACACAAGAGGTCGGTGTGCGGGACCCCACCTTGCAGCTTCGCCCCCAGCACACACGGGGACCCCCGAGAGGGAAGGGGATGGGGAGCACACCTTACTGGTACAACCTTGGCCCGACTCCAAGTACCCCCTAGGGACCACACCTTTCACAGTCATCTGCTAATCAACACCCACCAGCAATCCAGAAAATCACCGTCAAGTGTCTCTAACAAGCTGTCGGAGACTGAACCGTGCCTGGGTTGAGCGGAGGGGTTTTTCACGGAGGGTCACCTACAGCCTGAAGAATTTCACACTGAAATCCCTTCGAGTTCTTAAGGTTCACTAACCAGCTTGCTTCCAAATGAATTTTGTCACCTTTGGAACAATAACTTAAAGGATTTAAAAGTTCTTGTAAAAAAATTTTAACATATCAAAAAACATGGGAGAGGATCTTAAGATATTAACAATATTAAGATCACAAAACACGTGAGCCTAAAGATAGTTACAGAGATGCTGAGGGCCATCCCCGAGGCACTCGTTCTCCAGTCAACACGTTAAAATCTGCTTCGCCAGCAACCCCAGGGCCCTTCTAGTCCCGGAAATATTTCTACACTCAGGTACAGCTCAATTTGCCTCCCAAATGCGGGGCTTCTCTTGGTGTCCCTCCTGTCCCCTGCTGCCCGTTGTCCCACCGCCTCCTCCCACCCGCAGAGATCGGTCTCTGGGCTGCGGGGCCAGCGGTGGAGCGGGGCCGTGCGGGTGCTGGGACTCTACTTCCATGGTCCCCCCGAGCCACTCCAACTTGCCAGCACTTTGATCTGGGATACATTGTGTGCTGCCATGAAAAAGCAAACTCTACTTTTTACAAGAAAAGGAGATTTGTTCCTAGTTTCCATTCCCAGATTGCAGGTTTTAGGCTCAAATATTAATCTGTCGGGGAAGGAGTCCCAGGACAGGAGCCAGCGTCCTCCCAGAACGGACACAAATCACTGCAGCCACCTAACATGCCATCTAACCTACCATTCACACTCCCTTCTGCTAAGTCCAAAGTCCACTTAAGAAACTTCTATACTAATAGCACCACGTACCTTCAGTTCTTCGTGAAAATCATTTAAAACCACCCTAGAAAAAGAAATACGATACTTGAACATGTAGCCTAATTTCAGAGGTGAGGTTTGCTCTGCTGTAGCTTACAGAAACACAGTCCTGGTCTTAACCTTGCAGATCGTGAACTCTCTGTTTTCTAGAACATTGCCCAGTGAACAGACTCTTCTTTTCCTTATTTTGCTTTTAGCTGAATGATTATGTTGTTAAATGGTTTTTATGCTGCACGTTCTAAGTTTGACACTCTTCAAGGGTTTCGGATGAGTCAGTAGTTTAAAGAGCTCGGAACACGTGTCCTTGGTGAGCTCCTTCTCAAAATCTTGACCATTAGTGCAAAGCCCCCTCTGTTTTCAGAGGGGTCAGACCCTGCGTTGCAATCACTTACGTTTTTCTTTTTCTATAAATACACGCATAAATGTGCATATAACCTTATACGCGCGTAAGTTGGCACAAACTTCAGTTGTTTTGCAACAGCTGGATACTGCACTAACTGATCTTGCGCCAGGTGGATACTTGACTTTCAGGCACCATTTAACATTTAAGCCACTTTTCTGACTACCAAAATTCACAGGTAAGTAATGTATCTTGAACCCAAATAACTTAATTTTCATTAAGAGGCTTTTCCCAGGCTTTAAAAAAATCAGAGTGTTAGTCAGACTGTACACGCTTCATACGTTGGCATAAAGGATAGCTGAGTTCTGAGCTGTTACCCTTACCGAGCCAGAAACAACAGAGTGGGGATGCAAGAGATGCTGGCTGAGAACTCTATTTTCCACTAACATCTTCTAAATTACTATTTTTATGTGCAAGTAATTTCATACACCTTTATATAAAAAGAACTTGCAAAATTTCATTTTTAAAGAAAGTGTAAAAAGCATTTATCATGTAAACCAATGTCCTTATAAGCATCTCCATTTCCTGAAGGGTTTTGATCATCTCTTGTGAAAGTCGCTCTAAAAATCCTCATTCTGGCCTCACCGTGTCAGTAACAAGCCCCGGTTCCTGGTTGCAGTGAGCTGGCACAGGTGTACGCGTGCTTCTACGCCGTCTGTTCCCTGAGAAACAAAAGATGTGAAGACAAGACACTGCCTAAAATCAGCGTCCTTTATTTTGAAAGCAACTGACTGCTTCATTTAAAAGTTCTTTTTTCATAAATGTCTTGATACGCATAAAAGATGAAGAAACAACTATAATCTGCAAAGATTTTGCACCACCGAAATTATCTTGTAGATCTGCTTTTAAAGGCAAGAAAAAAAAAATAAAATCAACTGCCTTAAGTTTGGGATCTTCCGTTTCTGGGAAGCGGTCTAGAAGCCAACCTGGTCTCCAAAAGAGAAGAAAAGCAATGCTGCTCTCCCCTGCGGGAACATCCACCGAGCTGTGAAGCTGGCCAAGTCTGTTTGAAAAATATTGAGTTACCCCAAACGAGATACCAAAATAAAATGCACAAACATACACAGAATCGTAATTTTAGCACAAACATGCAAAAGCTAAATCCAGAAGACCGCCAGCTCCCACGGCTTTTGCGCAGTCTCTGTAGCATTTCTCCCCCCATTAAAATACCTTAGCTTCAACACTCAGATTGCGTCGCTCCTGTTCCTAAATGTGTGCCGCACCAGCTCTTCCCCGGACCCTCTGGCGCCCTTCTTAGCGTCCCCGTCTGTTCTGACTTTGCACCCCCGAACGCCCAGGCCAGAGCACTCCCCCTCCCAGGCGCTCAGAGCGCCCCGCTCAGATCCGCCTTGTGCTACGAGGTTTTGCCAACGTCAGTGTCAGTCTGAGGTGAGAACACTGAACGCGGCTTGTCTCTGACGGCAAAACACGTGGTGCAGCCGCTGAAGACGCGCGAGCAGAGTGCCCGCGGTCGGTGCCGGCCAAGGCCGGGGCACAGAGTGACAGCAGCAAAACCTCTCGGCGTCCGCTGGACCCGCAGCCTGGGCTCGGCGGGCGCAGGCGGACAGGACCCCCACCGCCCTTGTGCTCAGTGTCCGGCGTCGGCAGGGAGGAATTCCTGTCTGTTTCACAAGGCATCGTAGGTATGGCATCCATTAACTCCTATGAGCCATTACAGCATTATGCTAATGAAGTTCCCATAATTATCTAGATACACAGGTATGGATGTTCAGATCTTTCTGATATTCATCATCCTTAGAAATTTTTGGTTAAACTGCTAATTGTAACTTGCGTTTTATACTCATCTTACGTAAGGCTTGGAAACATAATCAGTTACAAAATGAAATGGCATCAATTTCCTTTTCATTTAATAGAATCATATTCAGTAGTTTCAGCTCCAAAATAAAAATCCCAGATCTGAAACGTTATTTTTAATTTATACTGAAAGACTAATCTGCAATATGAAATTGCATGACTGGATTGCAGTAAACATGATGCAGTAAATTGGTTTCTAAATATAGACAAAGGTTAAGTTTCTTCTTATAGTAATCAAGGAATAATAGAAACATTCATGATAATGAAGATTTTATAACTAAAAGAATCAAATTCTCAAGCAACCTGCGGGACGTATTCACGTATCGGAACATAATCTAAAGCGACTGTTCTGCAAAGCGATTTTGGATTTATGCTGCCCATTGAAAAACAGAGCTCCCACGCAGATGCCACGCATCAGACGGGGCTGTAGTGCCTGTAGGAGACGGCCCGGCACAGGCGTCCTCTCTCCCAGTGAAAGGGACACGGGGAATGACACTACAGCAGCCTACACCCACCGAACCTCTCGAACCCTCGCCAAGGCAGGCGTAAAACGGCGTCACGCTGCAGGAGGACGGCGCGACCGTTGTTGGAATGATCGCACACGCTGAGAACTAAGTAGTTCTATGGCACAGCCTAAGGGAAGTTTATTCAAAGTTTCCGCACTACAGACAATCCCCCCGAAGCTTCTCTCCTCCTGATACGAGAGGCACGCTACATTTTAAAAGCCGTAGATTCCATATCTCTTCTTGGAACCTTCAGTGGAGGAATTTTTGGTAAAATCTCTTTTGCATAAAGCGTTTTGTGAAGTCCAGCTTCTCGAAGAGCTAGCTCAACACGAAGTCTAGGGTCAGAAATGATCTGTTAAAATAAATGACAGCAATGATAAATGGAAATAAAACAATACTTTCCTCACATAGGCAGTGTATCTTACAGGTTATCTGTGGATGTATATGTTTTAAAAGTTTTGAAAGACAGTCAGAAAATTATGGTCATAAAATAAAGCTTTCAAAAGCAGACAAACTCTACAGTGAAAAAGCCTGATCTCACTGCACACATCTTGATATTACCACTTTTAATATTAATGATCACAAACGATTTCAACAAAGAGCCCTGGTTGTCACTCCTCAGCAAAACTCAAGGGGCAGATGAGAAACCGAGTGACTTTGGATTCAGCCTGCTCACTGAAGAGCTGGACTTCTCTGACGTTCCCCACCAGTACAGCCCCGTGCTCAGCACCAGGCTTTTAATCCCCTCCTGTTTGTTTCTACGGAATCCGACTGCTTCAAACGCGTTTATGACTTTTCTCCCAGCTACGCAGTCTCACAGTGGCTACACGGCAGTACCGCTTCCATTTTAACATACGAAACAACAACGAGTGCCCAGGGAAATTACTTCTAAAATTTGTCCAAAGGTTATTTGACAGAATTCATAAGCCTCTTTCAAATCTTTTTTCCGTGGGCCGCAGCAGGGCCCACAAGTGAGAGACACGTTGCCTTCAGTCTAGCATCGCCCGCCACAGTGCCCAGAGCCGCCGGGCAGACCAACGCCATCCGCACCCGCGGCGGCTCGGGGATGGAGCACGCCAAGATGCTCGGCAGGACTCGCTGCTGCAGCCCGAGCAGTACTGGACCTGGCTGCAGTCCGAATGGGGAGAATATTCTGAGAATTCAGGTATCGATCCCAAATACACGTCCAGAGCATTTTTAAGATAAGGCTTTTCAGAACCTCGTACATCGGTCAGATTTGGGTAAATTTTAATAGCCAAACAAAAACTACCTCTCTCGTACCACGTCTCCGTTACCAAACTGGGAAGCTTTAAAAATGTCTTAAAATGGGAAGTGCTGGACAAGCTTAATTATAGACATTGTCAAATTTCAGCTTAGTGCTGAGAGAAAGCTTTTATGCCGTAGAATTATATCATAGCACTTCTCTTTCTGTAAACATAATTTTCAAATTCCAGAGTGGGAATAATTTCAAACGCATGGACCGAGCAGATGGAGAACAGTAAGGGAATCAAAAAATCCTCCCCTACGTTGCTTAATTCCATTTGAAATCGAGCTAGCACCGTCCTCAGCGATCCCAGTGACCTCAAAACAGAAGCGCAGTTACTTCAGTTTCCTGCTTCCTTTACACCTCACCGGTTTCCTCTCCTTTAGCCCTTGCATATCACATCCCAACCGATCTCCAGTCCAGCAATAGTGTAAAGATAGTCAAGACACTAATTTTCAGCTTGTGAAGAGTTTTGATCCTGTGCACAATCTCCCAAGAAACAAGAACGCCCCATAGTCGAGTTACCTGTGACACAGCTCTTTGGAATACAGCCGGGGAATGTTTATGCTGAGTCAATTCACTTCAGATATTTAGCCCAACACAAACTGGAGCGGGTGAAAAGGAGGCACTCGTTTAAATAAATGCATAAAAATGTGGAAGGGGAGAGTTTTGAAATGAAAAAGCAGCAAACAGATCGGTCAAAATGCCCAACGGCCCCTTTACGCCCGTATCCTCTCCCAGCGGCGGCAGCGGGAGATGCTGTTCAGGGAGCGCCCGGGGGCACGGACGGGCCTCTGTGCTCCGGCTCTGGCGCTGCTCCAGCGCCTATGTTGGGTCAGAGATTTCCCCACCTATTACTCCTAATGTTTTTATTTTTACACGCATTATATTCTATATTCTACTGTTAACATTGCTACTTAGGCTGTATTATTGATGCTATCATATATGGCTATCGAGATACACGCGCATATGCTGACCTATACAGTATGATCCCAGACACCTACCTGCTGCTCGCTGTATGTATGCAACTTAAACAGTGGCTTCTGAAGATCCAACTCTTCGTTGGTGCCAATGCCCACCCGAGCTCTAGATGCCGCCGTATCAGCCACTACTCTAGCTGGGTCTAGTTTTGCAACAACGGCAACCTAAAATACACGATATGAAAATAACAATTACTCTTATCTGCATACACCTAAGGTGAGAAAAGGTTGCTTTCAATAACCCACGCCCTTGGAGAACTTGATCATTTACCTGATTTAAAAATTTCACAAGTTGTCTTAAACCACCTTGTATCCATGTATAAAAGTTGTAAAGCTTAAAACTTGAATCCAGAGTAAACCCACTCTGACAGAGAATAATAATTGGGGAGATTTTTTTTCATGTTTCCCCATGGGGACAATTTACTTGGCTGGACGTAATGCAGCACCGTGCACGCCCAGAACTGCTGTAAAGTGGAGAATCGCCTGCTGCGTGGGCAGCTTAACACAGAATAACCTGCATAGCGTGAGTGCCAATTGCCACTCCTCGAAAACCTAAACTTGAGACTTGACGGCATTTCTGGGAAGAGGGAGCTTACGTTGCCGCCTCACCACAGTCCTGGTAGGAAATAAGCTCGAGGCTCCCAGATGCCAGCTCTTCCCGAATACCTGCGCTCCGATCTGTGCACGGTGACCCAGCTGCGGTCCCGCTGTGCAGGAGACCTCAGCTCCGCAGGGATGCTACGAGAGAAGCCACCGCATCCCCCACTTTGACACTCAAAACCAGTAACCAAAAGCAACCCGCAGACTCATCATTTAGCAATACCCACATTCCTGGAAGTCCAAACTTTCTTCTTTTTCTTCTGATGGAAACAAAGGTGTTCAGAGCAGTAGTTCACAATTTTTACCGAGCCATGGACAATCCCATTGGGTGATATGCCACAAATAACGTAATTCTTTGGGTTTTTTTTCTTAATTGTGTCTGTTTTAACTGTTTAATTTCCTGTGGCTCCATCAGTATCAAAGATTCTGTCAGACAGTATATTGTGCAAGAGTCAAGTTCAGGGTCTACAGATTTAAGATCCTTTTTTCATTGCTTATTTTCTTTGGGTTAAAATATTCAGATATGGGCTAATACTACCTTGAAAAATACAGAAAGATGCATGAGCAAAATAATAAGAGTCAGGACACCATCTGAATGGTTAAAACCAGAAAAAATATTTTAAATCGTGTATGATAAATTTTTTTCCCCATCTCTTTAATAAAATATCATCTTTGTATTTACAGGCTGTCAAAATAAACAGACTGGATGGCTTTACCAAAGATATTTTTTTTCCACATACAAGCAAGGGGCATATTTTACGAAGCAGTGCTTCATCCGTGTGAAACACAGAGAATAACCGTTGGTTAGAAACACGTAATGCAGTGGGAACTCTACCGTCCCCGCCAAAGGCGTTCTAGAGCACTTCGTCCTTTGGTCACTCAGAAGAGCTCACCAGATCGGGACTCAACCAGCCTCTTGTACAATCTGACACAAAAGACAATGCAATTCAACCAGTAACTCGGAAAAGACATCATGGAGTTATTACTAAAAATGCACTGACAACCTAAAATAACACCATTAATACTGCAAAATATTTTATTGAATCAGATTATTAAAAATAAAGTACTATTGACTGGAAATAAGCCCGAGTTCAACATTGAAAAAATGACTGAAGTAACAGACCGACGATCCCTCAGGTTTACTTATTCCTGTTATGCTCAGCCCTCCCTACAGAAGATGGCTTGGAGTATTTGAACTCTGTTATATTTTTCTTTCTTCTTGACTTTGTACAGCCAAATGCTGGAGTGAAAGCACTTATACGGCCACAAACAGTCCACGAGGGACTGCGGAGGAATTTCCCCGGCATGCACACCGTACTGGGATGGTTAATCCCGAAGCCAAAGGACGTGCTGAAGGTGAGGTCAAGGCTGCGTCAAATCCCGGATCTTTAACCCTGGGCAGTCCCGGGGAGAAAGCTGCTGCAGTAGTGCTCTTCAAATCATCCAAAATCAAAAGGGTTTGAAGATGCACCTTTTCTCCCTCCC
>NC_086290.1:0-2500 GCF_963924245.1 Chroicocephalus ridibundus | reverse complement strand
GTTAGGGTTAGGGTTAGGGTTAGGGTTAGGGTTAGGGTTAGGGTTAGGGTTAGGGTTAGGGTTAGGGTTAGGGTTAGGGTTAGGGTTAGGGTTAGGGTTAGGGTTAGGGTTAGGGTTAGGGTTAGGGTTAGGGTTAGGGTTAGGGTTAGGGTTAGGGTTAGGGTTAGGGTTAGGGTTAGGGTTAGGGTTAGGGTTAGGGTTAGGGTTAGGGTTAGGGTTAGGGTTAGGGTTAGGGTTAGGGTTAGGGTTAGGGTTAGGGTTAGGGTTAGGGTTAGGGTTAGGGTTAGGGTTAGGGTTAGGGTTAGGGTTAGGGTTAGGGTTAGGGTTAGGGTTAGGGTTAGGGTTAGGGTTAGGGTTAGGGTTAGGGTTAGGGTTAGGGTTAGGGTTAGGGTTAGGGTTAGGGTTAGGGTTAGGGTTAGGGTTAGGGTTAGGGTTAGGGTTAGGGTTAGGGTTAGGGTTAGGGTTAGGGTTAGGGTTAGGGTTAGGGTTAGGGTTAGGGTTAGGGTTAGGGTTAGGGTTAGGGTTAGGGTTAGGGTTAGGGTTAGGGTTAGGGTTAGGGTTAGGGTTAGGGTTAGGGTTAGGGTTAGGGTTAGGGTTAGGGTTAGGGTTAGGGTTAGGGTTAGGGTTAGGGTTAGGGTTAGGGTTAGGGTTAGGGTTAGGGTTAGGGTTAGGGTTAGGGTTAGGGTTAGGGTTAGGGTTAGGGTTAGGGTTAGGGTTAGGGTTAGGGTTAGGGTTAGGGTTAGGGTTAGGGTTAGGGTTAGGGTTAGGGTTAGGGTTAGGGTTAGGGTTAGGGTTAGGGTTAGGGTTAGGGTTAGGGTTAGGGTTAGGGTTAGGGTTAGGGTTAGGGTTAGGGTTAGGGTTAGGGTTAGGGTTAGGGTTAGGGTTAGGGTTAGGGTTAGGGTTAGGGTTAGGGTTAGGGTTAGGGTTAGGGTTAGGGTTAGGGTTAGGGTTAGGGTTAGGGTTAGGGTTAGGGTTAGGGTTAGGGTTAGGGTTAGGGTTAGGGTTAGGGTTAGGGTTAGGGTTAGGGTTAGGGTTAGGGTTAGGGTTAGGGTTAGGGTTAGGGTTAGGGTTAGGGTTAGGGTTAGGGTTAGGGTTAGGGTTAGGGTTAGGGTTAGGGTTAGGGTTAGGGTTAGGGTTAGGGTTAGGGTTAGGGTTAGGGTTAGGGTTAGGGTTAGGGTTAGGGTTAGGGTTAGGGTTAGGGTTAGGGTTAGGGTTAGGGTTAGGGTTAGGGTTAGGGTTAGGGTTAGGGTTAGGGTTAGGGTTAGGGTTAGGGTTAGGGTTAGGGTTAGGGTTAGGGTTAGGGTTAGGGTTAGGGTTAGGGTTAGGGTTAGGGTTAGGGTTAGGGTTAGGGTTAGGGTTAGGGTTAGGGTTAGGGTTAGGGTTAGGGTTAGGGTTAGGGTTAGGGTTAGGGTTAGGGTTAGGGTTAGGGTTAGGGTTAGGGTTAGGGTTAGGGTTAGGGTTAGGGTTAGGGTTAGGGTTAGGGTTAGGGTTAGGGTTAGGGTTAGGGTTAGGGTTAGGGTTAGGGTTAGGGTTAGGGTTAGGGTTAGGGTTAGGGTTAGGGTTAGGGTTAGGGTTAGGGTTAGGGTTAGGGTTAGGGTTGGGTTAGGGTTAGGGTTAGGGTTAGGGTTAGGGTGGGGTTAGGGTTAGGGTTAGGGTTAGGGTTAGGGTTAGGGTTAGGGTTAGGGTTAGGGTTAGGGTTAGGGTTAGGGTTAGGGTTAGGGTTAGGGTTAGGGTTAGGGTTAGGGTTAGGGTTAGGGTTAGGGTTAGGGTTAGGGTTAGGGTTAGGGTTAGGGTTAGGGTTAGGGTTAGGGTTAGGGTTAGGGTTAGGGTTAGGGTTAGGGTTAGGGTTAGGGTTAGGGTTAGGGTTAGGGTTAGGGTTAGGGTTAGGGTTAGGGTTAGGGTTAGGGTTAGGGTTAGGGTTAGGGTTAGGGTTAGGGTTAGGGTTAGGGTTAGGGTTAGGGTTAGGGTTAGGGTTAGGGTTAGGGTTAGGGTTAGGGTTAGGGTTAGGGTTAGGGTTAGGGTTAGGGTTAGGGTTAGGGTTAGGGTTAGGGTTAGGGTTAGGGTTAGGGTTAGGGTTAGGGTTAGGGTTAGGGTTAGGGTTAGGGTTAGGGTTAGGGTTAGGGTTAGGGTTAGGGTTAGGGTTAGGGTTAGGGTTAGGGTTAGGGTTAGGGTTAGGGTTAGGGTTAGGGTTAGGGTTAGGGTTAGGGTTAGGGTTAGGGTTAGGGTTAGGGTTAGGGTTAGGGTTAGGGTTAGGGTTAGGGTTAGGGTTAGGGTTAGGGTTAGGGTTAGGGTTAGGGTTAGGGTTAGGGTTAGGGTTAGGGTTAGGGTTAGGGTTAGGGTTAGGGTTAGGGTTAGGGTTAGGGTTAGGGTTAGGGTTAGGGTTAGGGTTAGGGTTAGGGTTAGGGTTAGGGTTAGGGTTAGGGTTAGGGTTAGGGTTAGGGTTAGGGTTAGGGTTAGGGTTAGGGTTAGGGTTAGGGTTAGGGTTAGGGTTAGGGTTAGG